>NW_020173922.1:2087144-2121132 GCF_003031525.2 Neophocaena asiaeorientalis asiaeorientalis | reverse complement strand
TGCAATAAGTGGTGCTGGGAAAACTGGACAGCTGCATGTAAAAGAATGAAATTAGAACACTCCTTAACACCATACACAAAAATAAACTCAAAATGGATTAGAGACCTAAATGTAAGGCCAGACAGTATAAAACTATCAGAGGAAAACAAAGGCAGAACACTCTATGACATAAATCACAGCAAGATCCTTTTTGACCCACCTCCTAGAGAAATGGAAATAAAAACAAAAATAAGCAAGTGGGACCTAATGAAACTTAAAATCTTTTGCACAGCAAAGGAAACCATAAACAAGACAAAAAGACAACGCTCAGAATGGGAGAAAATATTTGCAAATGAAGCAACTGAGAAAGGATTAATCTCCAAAATATACAAGGAGCTCATGTAGCTCAATATCAGAAAAACAAACAACCCAATCCAAAAATGGGCAGAAGATCTAAATAGATATTTCTCCAAAGAAGATATATAGATTGCCAGCAAACACATGAAAGGATGCTCAACATCACTAATCATTAGAGTAATGCAAATCAAAACTACAATGAGGTATCACCTCACACCAGTCATAAGGGCCATCATCAAAAAAATCTACAAACAATAAACACGGGAGAGGGTGTAGAGAAAAGGGAACCTCTTGACTGTTGGTGGGAATGTAAATTGATACAACCTCTATGGAGAACAGTATGGAGGTTTCTTAAAAAACTAAAAACAGAACTACCATATGACCCAGCAATCCCACTACTGGGCATATACCCTGAGAAAACTGTAGTTCAAAAAGAGTCATGTACCACAATGTTCATTGCAGCACTATTTACAATAGCCAGGATATGGAAGCAACCTAAGTGTTCATTGACAGATGAACGGATAAAGAAGATGTGGCACATATATACAATGGAATATTACTCAGCCATTAAAAGAAATGAAATTGAGTTATTTGTAGTGAGGTGGATGGACCTAGAGTCTGTCATACAGAGTGAAGTATGTCAGAAAGAGAAAAACGAATACCGTATGCTAACACATATATATGGATTAAAAAAAATGGCTCCGAAGAACCTAGGGACAGGCCAGGAATAAAGACACAGATGTAGAGAATGGACTTGAGGACACAGGGAGGGGGAATGGTAAGCTGGGATGAAGTGATAGAGTGGCACTGACATATATACACTACCAAATGCAAAACAGATAGCTAGTGGGAAGCAGCTGCATAGCTCAGGGAGATCAGCTCCGTGCTTTGTGACCGCCCAGAGGGATGGGACAGGGAGGGTGGGAGGGAGATGCAAGAGGGAGGGGATATGGAGATATATGTATACGTATAGTTGATTCATTTTGTCATACAGCGGAAACTAACACAACATTGTAATGCAATTATACTCCAATAAAGATGTTTAAAAAAAAATCGCATGTCCACACAAAAGCCTGCAAATGAATGTCTATGGCAGCTTCATTCATAAGCACAAAGCAGGAAACACGATGCCCTTCAATAGACGGATGGATAAACAAACTAAAGCAGCACAGGGAGGAGGGAGAGAAGCGGATGATTTTATGAGATCTCCACTGCTACACAAGAGCTCAAAGCCTCACCTTCACCTGCGAATCAGTGGTATCACTGGAATCCACAGGATGGTCTGTCCTATTAGAAAGCTGAGCACGATCAGCACTGGAAAGCACTTAACACTTTCTGGAAAGTGGTAGGTGCAGGATACATGTTATAATGCTTTCCCTTGCTGAGGATTCCACAGATCAGAGGGAGGGGCTTGTTGCCTTCCTGAGGTGATGTCTAGGCGTAGTCTGCTTTTTGTTCTATATCTTATCTTTCCATCTGCAGCAGGATGGTGGAATAGCCAAAGACTGACTTGGAAGGTACTAAAAGACACACCATGCAATTCAGTTCAGCTCACCCAACACTTGTTGATACCTGCTGTGTTACCAAACTAGTCTCAGAATCTCTTTCTCATTGGCCAGGGTCACACTGTGGCCTTTAAGGACCTCAAATGCAGGCTGCACTGAAGTGAACTAAAGGCCCCTACTGAATGCAACTTTGTTATTAGGCAGAAGTAAGACATTAGTACCTGCTGACAAGAACCAGGAGGAATCAGCGTTCAGAGAAGAAGGGATGGAGGCATTAGGATTTGGCAATAGAAAGGTCTAGAGCTCAAAGGTGGGATGTGCAAATTTGAGGCTGGAGGGCTCCTCAGATCTACAGGCAACACGTGGGCTTCAAATAGAGTGTGAATTTCTGAAACCTGATTGACTCTGTTTGCTAACATGTTATTTGCACGCAGGAGATTCTGAAAGAACATTTATCTTGATAATTTTAAGGGACTAGCAAGGGGACTTGTTTAGCATTACCAAAGGAATTCATCATAGGTCTAGGTCAAGGACTCAAGTGTCTACTCTCTACCCAGTGGTCTTTCATCTAGCTTGTGTGACTGCTTCTAATCTCACTTCTTCGGTTGTAAGTACGCTCTCAATGGGCCTCTTAGGATGTGATGGAGGAATGGAAAATGCCTTGAGATGAGAAGAGTAAGAGAACTGTGAAATATGAACTCAGTGATAGAGAAAAGGTGACTTGCTTGAGTCTGAAAAAGGAAAGACTAGAATCTTGGGGGTAGCAGCAGGGTTCAGTGGGGTGGTGAGCAAGCAGTGCCCAAAGAGGTCTTAGGGAGTCACTCAGGGAACTGGGAGGAAGGCCAGCCTTAAAGGCACAGGTGCAGTGAAGGCTGCCACCATGGCTTGACTTTTGAGTTTGCTCACGCACATTTTCATCTCTAGTGACAGACAACTTGAGGCTCCAGAGAGGCATTTATTACACATCAGTTCAGGTTAGGTGTTTTTCATTCCATTCTGGCCAAAATTGATTTGATATTTTTTCTGATGTAAATTAGGTTGGAGAACTCTGGGAAGCAAATTCTGTCTTCCAAGTTCACTTTTCAACACTCATAATATATTAGTTTCTGCCATTGGTAGATCTAACGTGACTGGCTGAGTATGAATCACCATAAAATTGAAAAAGGAAAGAGCAGAGGCCAAATTATAATTCAGAGTTGATATGTTTGTACAGTTATATCTACTAGGGGTATGTATAACATATTTAGATGAACTGTAGGGTAAAAAGGCCCTTGGAAGAAATGCTGCACGTAGCTCTCTACAGAAAGACCTAACTTCTCAATCAGCTGTGATAGCTTGTCTAAATCATACTAACTCACCGGGAATTTCTTTTAAGGAGTCATATCCCAAGACAAAGAGTCGATTACCAGATATGAGGTTAGTGGTCATGTTGTAGATCAAAGACCACTGAATGGAAGGTGGAGGTCGTTGACCCAGACAAACAAGTTCCTTTTGTAAACCTGAGCAAGTGCCCTCCCCTCTCTGCAATGTCTACCTCTCCTCTCAACTGAGGGGATGGAGTAGATGCAGGGAGAAAAGTAGGTTTCAGCTCTCGTCCCTCCTCCAGTGATATGAGAGTAGCTCCTGGAAATGGATGCAGACATTACTTCCAAAGTCGATGACAAGTGTCCTGATCATCTCCATCAGCTATGACTAGAAGAGAATAGATTTGACTATCCTGCACCATATAATCTTTATGGGGTCGGCCTTGTGATATCCACACGGAAGGTGAATTTGTTATTTATGGGCTTGGTGAGTTATACAAACCTAGGTTGGAATTCTGGCTTCTTACCAGCTGTGTGACTACCTCAATTTTCTGAGCTCTATAAAGTAGGAATGATAAGTGTACCTACTCTATAGGGCTATTGTGTAAATGGGAAAATAACTATGTGAAGTGGTATTACCACTTACCACATTGTAAATGCTCAAAATTCCTATCTGCTATTATTATTGATGTTATTAATGATGAAGATATTATTATTTATATTAACATCAGTGCACTCTCTCCAAACTTGTTTTCAAAACATATCTCCAGGGCTGCCTCTACTATGCTGGGTACCGGACTAAGCACTGGGATGTAGTGATGCCTTCAAATACCTTGTGAAAGTGAAGGAGCCCAAAGTCTATGTGAACGATTTCCAAAAGTGTTTTAGGAGAGGCTGGAAGGGGTACAGTGATGAATTAAAGGAAGGGAAGAGAAAGCAACTTTGCTCTGGAGATCAGGAAACACTTCATGGAGTTGGAATTGCAGCCTTGAAGGGTGAGTTTACCACATGTGTGACGAAGGAACGCATTTTATCCTGAGGTGACAACAAAGGTCAGCAGCCTGGTATCTTGCCTTGGTCACAGAGGGGCACTTGAGTCAGGAATCTGGTGGCAAGACTTGCATGGTGGGCCATGGAATAAACACTAAGAAGATGAAATTATTTATTAGTGACCCCCATCTTCCCATCAATACCCTCTGTTCCCTCCAGACAGAGGTAGTTTTACCCAAAGCAAAGGAAGCTTATGATTTAGGTCCTGGGAGGGATCTAGTAATCTCTACACATTGTCATATGTTTCTGTGAAATTTGAAAAATCAGCTATTTGAACCATAGACAGTTGGGACTACTATCCCTTCCCATGCCAACTTCCCTTCTGTCACTTTCCTCTTGTCGGATGGTGCTGGAGTAGCTGTGACAATTTCTTTGGGATCTGGCTCAGGAGAAGTGGACTTCCGAACACATTTAGTTTGGGTCTAGTGGGATATGTTTATGGGAGGTGCGCAGTCACTGCTAGCCATCTGGTGGAAGAATACTATCCAGGTACACGGCTGCTGTGCTCACTCACCTGGTCCCATGACAGCGAAGGTGAGGCTGCCAGCCCAGACACATGCTTCAAGGGCCTGGCACTGCAAGTATGTGAATAGGGAGGAGGAACAAGGTTTAAAATACAGAGCCAGAAGCCAAGTCAGGGAAACTTCATTAGATGTGTAAAATTCTAAGTGGAGAATTTGGTTCTCATCGACACCTTGTCAAAACGGTCAGGAACGCAATGACAGTTACACCGTACACATTTTTCCCTTTTCTGCACGGAATCGTGTGAAACAGAATTTAACTGACTGCCTGCGTTTGTAGGGCACCAGCCTGAAGCAGTGCAACAAGCAGTGAGGACATCTGTGTGTGATGTCACATGTTTTACGTATTCTAACTATCATAAAAAATATCTTTTTTTAACCAACTATGCTAGAAGACTGAATTACCTTCCTAAGCTAGCTATGAAATATATTACAAAATCATCAGCAGTATGAAGAGGTACATACAGGCAAAAACGGAAGGAAAAATTATTCAAGAGGTGTGTCAGCCAGTTAATAAAAATAATGTCATTTTCTGTTTTTTGTCATATTTTTTAAATTCGTAGTTTATTTAGATCTCTTTCCTCATTCTAAATATTCACTTTTTAGCTAATTTTATACTTAGAATTTTTTCTTTTTCTTAAAGAAGACCCTTCAAATTGTATAAGGTTCAGATCCCCTAAGACCTGGACTGACCCCTGTCCACAGCATGAGTCTTTTTCCACGTACCCTCTCTTTCCCAGAAGAAAATGCTGAAAACCTTCATAACCTCTTCACTATGAAAATCTTTAAAAAAAAAAAAAAAAGGCTCCTTTCTGCCTCTCTGTGCTCTCCAATTTCCCCTTTCCTTTGCCATTTTCACTCCTCGATTCTCCATTCCTTTGCTCTACCCTTCCCCTGTTGTGCTGGGTTGTTATTGTTCTCTGTTGTCTGTTTCTCATGCTATGGCCCCTGAACCAGTGGAGAAGGAACTTCATGCAGGTCTTACACCCTTCCTTAGTATGTCTCCAAAAGGATTCCACAAATACTCGACATTTTCTGGGCACCACCTTCTCCAGTCTTCAGGTGTTTCTCTTTCTACATATCTGTGATAGACGCCCTTCCCTCAGCCACCCCTCGTCTTACTTATCCTGTAGGCAGCAGGTAGGCAGCAGTGGCCTCAGGGAAGACCGGCATTTTCACCTCCCTGGGGTGAGCTGTTTAAGCTGGCCAGGTAATGCCAGTCACCTCCATCAGGGATTGCACTGGATGGGGGTATGTGACCCAATGTGGCCAGTGAGACTAAGGGGACATCTGCTGGGGGGCCTTCTCCTTCATAATAAAAGAAAGAATATTGCAAGAGGAAGGTCCCCTTTGCTATCCCTGCCCTACAGCCTGCCTGGAATATTACTTAAGAATATGTTGCTTAAAGCTTCAGTAATCCCCTGTTACTCTTAGCGAAAGGCCAAGAGCATTGCAGGGTGTAGACCCAGAGCCCTGACATTGCTAGTCCTCTGAATCAACCCTGGAATCACTTATCTCCAGATTTCTCGTCGTTTTTTGTAAACAAGAAATATCCTTACAGATTTAAGCCACCTTTACTGTTTGTTGTTGTTACTTGCAGCCAAAACATCCTCATCGATATAAGTACACGGCACAGAGTCTTGTGTTAGACCACAGTCACCTCCAGCTTGGCCTAGTCTTCTATGTTCCTAGAACCAAATAGACTGGAAACTGCTGAGCTTAGAAGGGACCTCTATGGCTAAAGAAAGCCCCAGCCTGGCTGACCATAGCCTACAAACCTAATTTCTAAGCAACCCCTTGACCTTGGAATGTGTCATATTGGGAAGTGGACTGCAGAAACTATGCATCCCCCAGAGGAGCACAAATCATCCCCCAGCACACATGTCAGGAGTAGCCATGGAGGAAACTGGAACAAGAGAAGTACCATACCAGGTAGTAGAATCAAGGAACGTCAAGTTGGCTGGCCAAAGATTCATTCTATTCCCAGGGCAGAAGGTTCCTACCAGTTTTGTCGAGCAGCAGGATACACCAATACTAGGGACCATCGCACAATGTTTTCATTTTCTCCTTTCTAAACAGAAAGTGTTATGATTATTAACCCATTCCTTCTTTACTATTAATAATGGTTTGGCTTGGGAATTTAAAAACATAATTGTCTCTTAGCCAAAGGCAGAAATACACTTACCGCGAAGATAATGAAATTTCGGCACCAAGGATCCTCACTTGCATGGGCTCCTTCCAAGGCTCGGTGTGTTCTTGGTGTCATGGGAGAGATAAGACACAGCAGCTGGAGGCATGGAGTGCTGTCCAGTCTGGGGTTTTACTCTCTGTAGCCAGGTGTGATCCTGATGTTTCAGGCGGGGTCAGTGGACTACCAGCTCTACCCCTTTATCTGCCTGGCCCCCAGGAACACCTTGCCTCTGCTGGACCACTTTTCAGCATGGGAGCTGTGATGGTTAATTGTATGTGTCAACTTGCCTAGGCCACGATACCTAGATATTGATCAAACATTAGTCTAAATGTTGCTGTGAAGGTATTTTTAGATGAGGTTAACACTGAAACCAGCAGACTGGGTAAAGCAGCTTACCTAAGATAACGTGGGTGGGTCTGATACAATTAGTCGAAGGCTTTAGGAGAAAAAAGAAGGAGGTCCCCTGAGGAAGAGAAAATCCTGCCTCCAGACTGCTTCAGGCTCCAAAATCCAGTATCAGCTCCTTCCCGAGTCTCCAGCCTGCCAGTCTACCCTGCAGGTTTTCCACTTGGAGCCTCCACAGCTGCGTGAGAAGACTGGTTAAAATTAATCTCTCTCCCTCCATATATATACACACATCCTATTGGTTCTATTTACAATACAAGCGCCTACCTTTAACCCAAAAGAGAACTACGTGATTGACAGGCTGAGAGGCTGCTCTGCTCCTTGCTTGGAGGTCAAGACAACCGAGAATTCACCACCACCTGGCCATGACCCTTACCCCAGGTCAAAAGTGGTGGGGACGCAGGCACTGGAGGTGCCAAGGACCAGGTTGAATTGGCTGCTGTGGGAGCTGCCATCTGGACCTGCGTCCTGGGAAATCAAAGGCCTGGAGCTCTCTTGGAGTTCATCTGGAAGCAGAAAGACCTACCTGAGCAAGAAAATGCAGAGTGTTGCAGCTGTGGTATTACAAACAAGAAAACAAACTGGAGAGGTGAAGACATTTTCCTGTGCATGGCAGTCCACACAGATGAAAACCCCATGGCTCCACCTGATGGCTGAACCCCCAACTCCATCAGCCCCAAATCCTGCCTTGCCTCTTGACTTGCTTTTATGCCAGAGCAGCATTTCTCTTATTTTAAAAGCCAGCTGGAGTTGAGTTACTATTTCCTGCATTTAAAATCATCTTAACTGATAAATTATGTGGTTTAGATTCAATATATCAAGGTTCCTGTCAGCTTGTTTTCTTCAAACTATACCATTTAGGAATTTTACAATATTCACTCAATAGGTTTAGCTAAATTAGAGCCATTATTTCATTGCTATAACGTTTATGATGATAAGCTTGCTTTATAACTTGTAGATTTGAAAGCATATGCATTTCTATACATCTTGATGATGCTTGGTATAGTGTTCATAGTTTACTTCACACACCATCCTTTTGGCGTTTGAATAAGTAATACACCAATTGTCATTTTTATTAGTAACTCAAAGTACTACACACTTTAATACTCACTGAAATGACAAAAACCATTTATTTGCTTTCTGAAAAAATGCTAGCATCTCTATTTTCAACTTAAAAAGTAATCTAGAGAAAGTAGGCTTCATCGTTGTTTCCCTGACAACCAGGAGACCCTACCTCATGTGTCCTTGAAGTTTCTTCCTTTTTCACTAATATCTACTGCTGTCTTCTTCTGTTCCTCACAACCCCAACCTCAGTAATGGACAAGAAGTGATTCCAAAACCTGTCACAGTTCGTTTTTCTAAAATCGTCCTTATTTCAACAGGTTGACTGCCTTAGGATTCTTGAGTCACTTCTGTTGTCACCTGTACCTAAGTTATTCATTCAAGGCTCAAAACTATCGATGACATTAAAATGCATTTGATGTCTACTGCTGCCCTTCACCTTTGCTCAGACTTCTGTTTTGCTCTCTGGGACCATTTCTTCCCATTCTAGCACTGAGGCACATCGTCCTCTGAGTTTCTTCTCAGAGTAAATTATATCTATGTTCTCTGTCACGGTTTGTATGACCAGGAAGTAGCTGGTCAAGGCGTTGCAGACAATTGTCAATGGCATCGCTGTCAAGAGGTCTCCCCAGGGAACTCAGTCTGTTCAATTAACCACAGTCCAGGGGCTGGCCTTCAGTCTCATAGGTCCAGATGCCTGATTTTGCTGGACTCTCCGAAGGAGAGCTGCCTCTTAGGACAGACTCACATCATTCCAGCTCTCACAGACTGAAGTAGACTCACAGGGCCAATTTTATGGTTAAAAAAAAAAAAATCACTCTCTATAGGCCGTGCCAATGCCAGTGCTGTCTCTCCCCAAAAGAGATAAACATAAGAATCTAAAATTAAGTTAGAAGTTGCTGTGGATATGAAATCTAACACTAAAAGCTCTTAGAACATACCGCCAAGTCTCTTTTCAGGAGGGTGGTACACACCAACTTACGATCTCGCTGGTTGTGTATCAGTGCCCGTTTTAATACACTCTTGCCAACGCTGGTCGTCACCAAAACAGTTTTAGTTAATATTCAGGCTAACATCCATTCTCATTGCCTCAATTGGCACTAAATGACATTTTTGAAATGCTCTTTCCATCTTTTGGGTGTGTTAACAGTACCATGTCATGCACAGTTCTAATGAAGAGGTTGTTTTTGGTCTTTGTGAGGTTCCACAGAAAGACAACTGGATAGAAATGACCTTCATGGCTTTATCTGAGGGAGAGTTCACTGGATACGCCTAAATCTGAATTTGGAAGGAAACTTTTTGCCAGGGAACAATATGAAAATACTTTTGATTCTGATTCTGAAGCACTAGGTTGTAATCCTTCCCAAACCACATGCATATCCTGTGCTGAAAATACTAGAGTACAGAGCTTCCCTTGCATCAGCTTTTATACATCCATAAGAACTTCAGTGACAGCATATGAGTCACTTCTATTAGCTGTTAACATAAAAAGCAGAAATCAGGGCTTGAGAATAGAAAAGAACAAAGTAGAATGGAGGTTTTTTATGGTGAAGACTCGGGAGAGAGTAGAAAAAGCTAAAGGAGGTCAACCAGGGCTCACAGCTACATTCTGACATGTGTTTGGAAGGGAGAGCTGAGTTGCACAAATCTCTAGGAGGATACTGATGGATGCGCTTGTACTTAGGGCTCAGTCCCTGGGACCACAATAAGACCAGGGGGATGGGAGTCAAAAAGTCTGAGTCATCTCATCAAAAAGGAATTATACATTTAGATTGAAAATCAAATAGCAAAAAATATGTCTATGACAAAGCAAAATGAATTTCCAGGTATTCTTCTGAAGCCTCAAGGAAGGGTAATATTAAAATTTTCCATGACACATAAATTAATTGTATAGTACTAGTTAACGTTATTTTTATTTTTTTAACGTTATTTTTAAATGTATTAACCAAAGCTGATATTCTTTTAATTGGACTGAGTTGGATTTATTTTGTAGTGATGAATGTGAAAGTTTTATAAGGGTGTTCATAGGGTTTCTATGACGTTGGTCCTCTCAATTCTATATTTCCTATGCTGTTAAGATTCTCAACCATGCATTTTTCTTCCCTCCTAAAATTTTTTAGAGGAAGGTATTTACATTGAGAGTGATGCTGAGATTACCATGGCTTTCCTCCTCTGGACATGGTTTCATTTCTACAGGTATCACACTGTTAGAATCCAGTCAGCATAACACAAGGGTATGTTTCCACTTTTCACTAAGGAGCCTTTACAAGCCATTGGATCCACAGTTGCTTGAAGAAGAGACCTCTTGGGTGAATAGTTGGGAACTTTATCTTGCCTTCTAATCACCTGACTTGCTCAATTTCCTCAGTTCATTACTCCTTTGGCTTCATGTCAGTTTCCTAGCATCTATTCTATGTCCCTCTCCCCCACCCACACATGCACACACCCTCTTGTCTAAGTCATTTCACAGACAGCCATCTCAATAGAGTACTCCCTGGGACCATTAACTTTTCCCTCTCCCATCCTCCTGCCTCATCCATCCCTACCTTCAGTCAGCCTTTCTGTCTGGATTCTCAGATCCCAAGCCACTGAGCATCATTGAAAGTCCTGCGACAAAGGGACAAGTCAATTTGGCAGAGTGATTAAGTTCACGAGCCTGAGCGTCAAACTAATGTGGCTTCAATTAAAAAAATGAGTGTTTATTAGTTATGCAACCTTGGGCAAGTCACTTAACCTGTAAGAATTTCAGTTTCCTCATCTATCAAATAGATATAATAGAAGCTCTGGAGAAGGGATGTTAAGCTAAGTGTTGGGCATACCGTTGGCGATCAACAAACATTATCTGTTATGGCTGCTACGTGATGATGATCATGATGATGGTGATGAACTAGGCACTCTGCTAGGCACTGTATTATCTCACTTAATCTTCACACCAATTCTTTGAAGGTAATGGCGTCTCCATTTTATAGATGAGGAAGATGAGGTTCTCAGGGTAAATGAAGAGGGGCTATTTTGTTAAGTACTGTCACTGGATCACAACTGTAGGATTCCAAAGCACATTTCCTTTCTTCCATACAACACGGTGCACTCAGTGTACATTTAAAAAGGAATAGAAAGTTTTTTAAACTAGTATTTACTGAGCTAAATACCAGGCTATGCTGCGTGCTCTCCTTGCATCATCTCATTAAAGCCTCACTGAACACCTCTTTACTAATGCACCTGTTAATTATCCATATAACTTTAGAGAACCCATTCATGACTCCGGCGAGAGGTTTAGGCACAAAGCAAAATCATTTTTCTCTTCAACTAGGGGAAAGTTCTATGGCTTTTGGTGCCACTTAACCCTGCTGTCTACCTCACAGGTGCTGGCAGCCAGATGCTGAAATTCCTAATTCCATGTTTTTCATGGTTTCACTGCCAGCATATTTTGCATTGTTTTCCCATCCCCCTCAGCTGGAACATTTTGAATTACTGCCATACAGATGCTAATGTTTCAGTGATTAGATTGTGCAATTAGAATGAAATTAACAGTGTGTCAACAGTGGTGCATAATGGAAGGATTACTGGTGTTTTCTGGTAGATATTGTATTTTGTTCCGTTGTGGGATTCAAATTAACTCATAAATATTGCATGGTATATGATAAATATCCCTTTTAAGTAAAGCATAGAGATTCTTCATAGATGAGATTTATGTACCTGCTTGGGAACACCCTACACTGGAGCTTTATTCAGTGCCATGAATAATTCACAGCGAAGCCTCAGCATGGCAGGGAAGCTGCTCTCCTGAGCTCACGACTGTTCTAATAGAATTCAGGTGGGGGGTTTTAGGGCAACGCTAAGCTGGAGTACTGAAAGGCAGAGAGACAAAAGTCCACGTGCATGAGGGACTGGGGACCATGATGGGAAAGTACTCATCCCAAGGGAAAGAGGAGCTAGGTTCCACCAGCTTCAGCCTGTTACAAAGCTTTGTTACTGGAGCTGGGTCTGAGCATGGCATGGTGGCTGCCCTGCCACTGGATGTCACAAGCTTAGCTTTACCCCCATGCATTCACGTCTGGTTTTAGGGACAGAGGACATGGGCAGCAAATGCTGAAAGTTCTATATTGCTAAAGTAAAACAAAAAACAAAATCCAAGCTGGGTAGCCCCTTTAGGACAATGTACCACCATAGAGAGGTAGACACGTGCCCGCACGTCAATCCAATCTCCCACACAGCTCTGGCACCCAGCTCCAGGATGGCGTTGGCAGTCCCCACACGAGTTGGTGGCAGTGGCAGCAGTGGATTATGGGAAATGGCAGTGCTTAATGAAAAGTAGAGGCATGCCTGGCAGGAGTGTCAATGGTTGAGAGATGATTTAGGTCTGGACAAGGCAGTGATATTCACTGGACTTGATGATGCCCAGTTGATGCCCTTTTGAAAGGGCACTTAACTACAGTGGCTGACCAAGTTTGCCTGTGAGCTCACATGTGGGCCCTGCTGGTACTCCCAAAATGGTGTCAGGGAGGGAATTCCCTGGTGGTCCAGGGATTGGGACTCTGAGCTTCCACTGCTGGGGCCCCGGGTTAGAGCCCTGGTGGGGAAACTAAAATCTCACAAGCCACGTGGCCAAAAAAATAAAAATAAAAATGTAAAAACAAATTTCATTAAAAAAAAAAAGAATGGTGACAGGGATTTTACAGGAGGTTGTAGCTAGAGAAGAACGATCCTGGGAAATGTAGCTTATCAGGGTAACCATGACTCCATGCGTAAGTGACCAGGTGAGGCCTGGCTGCCTCAGGCCTCAGAGAACTATGTCACATGATAATATTAAATATAGAAGTGTGTGTTACCCCACAAAATGGGTCAAAGACCTAAACCTAAGACTTGAAACTATAAAACCGTTAGAAGAAAACATAGGGGAAAAGCTTCATGATGTGGTATTTGGCAAGAATTTCTTGGATATGATACCAAAGGCGTGAACAACAAAAGTAAATTGGACTACATCAAAATGAGGATTAATCTCCAAAATTTACAAGCAGCTCATGCAGCTCAATATCAAAAAAACAAACAACCCAATCCAAAAATGGGCAGAAGACCTAAATAGACATTTCTCCAAAGAAGATATACGGATTGCCAACAAACACATGAAAGGATGCTCAACGTCACTAATCATCGGAGAAATACAAATCAAAACTACAATGAGGTATCACCTCACACCAGTCAGAATGGCCATCATCAAAAAATATACCAACAATAAATGCTGGAGAGGGTGTGGAGAAAAGGGAACACTCTTGCACTCTTGGTGGGAAAGTAAATTGATACAGTCACTATGGAGAACAGTATGGAGGTTCCTTAAAAAACTAAAAATAGAACTACCATATGACCCAGCAATCCCACTACTGGGCATATACCCTGAGAAAACCATAATTCAAAAAGAGTCATGTACCACAATGTTCATTGCAGCTCTATTTACAATAGCCAGGACATGGAAGCTACCTAAGTGTCCATCGACAGATGAAAGGATAAAGAAGATGTGGCACATATATACAATGGAATATTACTCAGCCATAAAAAGAAACAAAACTGAGTCATTTGTAGTGAGGTGGTTGGACCTAGAGTCTGTCATACAGAGTAAAGTAAGTCAGAAAGAGAAAAACAAATACCGTATGCTAACAAATATATATGGAATCTTTTAAAAAGCAGAAACTAGCACACCATTGTAAAGCAATTATACTCCAATAAAGATGTTTTAAAAAATGATATATAAATGGAATCGTGAAGTAAAAACAAACAAACAAACAAACTTCTGTGCATCAAAGAACACAATTAACAGAATGAAAAGGCAACCCAGAAATGGGAGAAAATATTTGCAAACCATATAATTAATAAAGGGTTAATATCCAGAATATATTAAGAACTCATACAACTTAACAACAAAAAACCAAATAACTCTATTAAAAGATGTTCAAAGGATGTGCATAGACATTTTTTCAAAAATATACAAGCCAACCAGCATATGCAAAGATGCTCAGCATCACTAATCTTTAGGGAAATGCAAATCAAAACCAAATGTGATACTACCTTACCTGTATTAGAATGGCTACTATAAAAAAAAAAAAACAGAAATAACAAGTGTTCACTAGGATATAGAGAAATTGGAATACTTGTGTGCTCTTGTTGTGAAAGTAAAATGGTACAGCTACGATGAAAACCAGTATGGCAGTTCCTCAGAAAATTAAAACTAGAATTACCATCTGATCCAGCAATTCCAATTCTGGGTATATATCCCAAAGAATTGAAGCGAGATATTGAACAGCTATCTGAACATCCATGTCCACTATTCACAATAGCCCAAAGCAACCCAAGGGGGTTCACCAATAGATGAATGAATAATCAGTATGGTGAAGTATTATTCAGCCTTAAAATGGAAGAAAATTCTGACAACATGGATGAACCTTAAGGACATGATGTTAAGTGACAACCAGTCAAAAAAACACAAATACTGTATGATTCCAATTATGTGATATACCTAGAGTGGTCAAACTCAAAGAGAGAGAAAGTAGAATGGTAATTTCCAAGGGGCTGGGTAGAGACAGAAATGGGAAGTTGTCCAGTGGGCACAGTGTTTCAGTTTGGGAAGATGAAAAAGGTCTGGAGATTTGTTGTACAACAATATATACAGACTTAGCAACATCACATTTAAAAATGATTAAGATGGTAAATTATATGTTACGTGTATTTTACCACAATTTAAAAAATGTGTGCCAAGTTGAGGGCATTCTTTAGAAACTAAGCTTTCTTCACAGCCGCCTGAGGTCAGGGTGGTGAAGCATCTGCTCCTTCCCTTACCCTACCCAACCTTTTCATAAATGTCTAGCTTGGTCTCCAGAAGTGAAGTAAAGGGAGTATGGATGGTTTAGAGCAGTGATTCCCAGCTTGGGGAAATTGACAATGTCTGGAGACATTTTAGTTGTCACAACTAGGGAGATACTATTGGCATCTACTGATAAGAGGCCAGGGATGGTGCTAAACATCCCACAATGCCCAGGATAGGCTCCCAACATGAAAAACAATCTCCAAAATATCACTAGTGCTGAGGCTGAGAAATCCTGGTTTAGAGCGAGCCCAGTCCTCCTACAGTGAAAACATTCCCATCGGTGATGGGTCACTGACTATTTTCAGAGGCAGAGGTATGTGGGTATCTGCAGATAATTGGGACTATCTGTCCTTTCTCCCACAAGCTTTCAGCCAGATTTTAATGCACCTCAGAATGATGTGTCCAAAGCACAATCTGGCTCTCTTTGTCCTCAGTGAATATGCCCCAGATCAGCCATCGTCTTTCACCGATCTTCAGAGAGCTGAAGCCTGAGAAGAATAAAAGGAAAAAAACTGCTATCTCTGCAGACATGCCGCGAATCTGTCCTGACCACGTGTGACAATTTTATCCACACATCCAGCCTGCTTAGTCACACGCTCAGCTTCATTGCACAGATGTGGCCTGTCCCTGTATGAAATCCTCACACTAACCTTCCTGAGAGTTAGAGGAAAACCATGGTTCGCCTCTAAACGATTGTCCAGAAGGAAGCTGGGTTGAATTATCTGACTATGTGATTCACAGTGGGAAGTATTAGTGTAACAGCAGCAACCAAAAAGCTATTTCCCTGGCTGATGTGCAAATTCTCAAAACCAGATGATTAAATTAGTCAGGTAAATAACTTCCTGCTCTTTGGGGGTTTATGTTCAGGTGGAAACTAGGGGGTAAGTTTGCATTGGAATAAACTATTTCCCAAATGAGTGACAATGCAGGGATCCGGGACCCAGAAATAAGATGCCTCTTTCCTTTCTCCTGTCATAAGGTAATTATAAGCACACTGATTTCAAAATTACAGATCTTTAGCCTGTTAGAGCTGGAAGGGTGAATTGTGGCAACCTTTCTTTTTTATACACAAAGCATAGAGGCCCAGAGAGGGAAGTCATTTGCCTAGAAGTCACGGAGCTAGTAAGTGGGGCAGGACTTTCTACCCTCAGGCCACTAGGTTCTCATACATTAGTTCTCATACTGTTCTACTCACTGACAGATGCTGGGCAAGTCAGGATTTAACGACAGAGAGCAGGTAAAGTGTGTGCCACATTTAAGTGCCCAGTGTGTGGTTTAATACTTCTAAGAATTTCCCTAAGTAAACTCTAAGCTCAATGAAGTTAGAAGCAATGCTTTCTCCTTTGTAACATCATTCATTACTGGGCACATACATTTTTTTCCCAACATTTTAAAGTAAAATTTCAAACATATAGCAAGTTTTAATTGTCTCCTATTCACTCCATCTGCCATGGAGGGATCACCCTGGAGTGATGGGGATGGCTGGACACACAACACCCGACACGGGACAGATGAGATATTTTCTTTCGTATTTCTTTTTTAAAAAACTTTTCATTTCATACTGGAATATAGCTGATTAACCATGCTGTGACAGTTTCATGTACACAGCAAAGCGACTCAGCCATACATATACATGTATCCATTCTCCCGCAAACTCCCCTCTCATCCCCATTCAGGCGTCCACATAACATTGAGCAGAGTTCCCTGTGCTACAGAGTGGGTACTTGTTGGTTATCCATTTTAAATACAGCAGTGTGTACATGTCAGTCCCAAATTAGTCACATATACTCACAGCCTGGGGAGGAGGACACCACACACTGGACAGGATCCCACAGAGGTTGCCTCCAGGAACAGAGTGGGCAACCAGGGCTGTGAGCAAGCTTTGTAGTATCAAGGAGGTGGGGTGTCCCTGGCCCCATGGGAGGATGGGACTGACTTGGTTGAATAATTCCTCAGACTAGCAGGGAACTGAGGCCCCCAACTCAGGGACTGCATCTACAGGCAGTGCATCTGGTGCCCTGAGTAAAGAGGACTGTTTGGCTGGGGACCTTATCCATGCAAGCAGAGTGGGGAGGGGAACCTGAGATAAGGCCATTCGAGGCCCTCCTGATTTTACCAGATGTCAAGGCAGCACATAATACTGAGCCTTACTTTCAGGCCTTTCACCATACAGCAAAGTTGAAAGAATTTTACAATGAATACCTATACATCCATCATTTAAGTCCTAGCATTGACACTCAACTATACTTGCTCTATCACATATTCATCCATCTACCCATCCCCCTATCCATCCACCGATCCATCTTATGTTTTTTGTTTCAAAGTAAATTGTAGACAATAGCATACTTCCTCCTAAATACTTCAGCGTGAAAACCATTACGGTTAATATTTGTGTACAGTTTTCTCTTTTGATGAAAATTTACATACAATGAAATGCACAAGTTTTAAGTGTACGTTCTGAGTTTCCACAAATGCAGGCACCTGAGTAAACCAAACTGCTATCAAGATAGAGAACAGTACCATCATCCTAGAAAGTTCTGTCATGGCCCCTCCCAGTTGATCCCTGCCCTCAGTTCCCTCAGAGGCAACCACTGTTCTGATTATTTCTATTATAAGTTGGTTTCACCTGTTCTAGAATTCCACATAAGTGGAATCACCCAATCTGTCCTCTTTTGTGTAAGGTTCCTTTCATTCAGCATCATGTTTTCCAGGTTCATCCACCTTGCGGCATATATCAGTAGTGTGTCCCTTGTTATTGCTGTGCCGTATTTCACTGTATGACTATGTCATACTTTCTTTATACATTCTTCTATTAGTGAACACTTAGGCTCCTATGTACATCTGAGTAAAAGTCTTTCTATTAATGTGTTTTCATTTCTCTTGGGGCAAGGCCTAAGAGTGGATCATAGGACAAACGTATACTTAGTCTTATAAGATGAAAACCTTTTTCAGAGCGGTGGTTGTACAATTTTACACTTCAACCAACAACAGATGAGAATTCCTGTTGCTCCAAATCCTCACCAGTGTTGGGTATTGTCAGTATTCTCAATAATTTCTCGTTGAGTGGAGTTTGAAAGTTAAGAAGATGTGTGCAGAGGAAGTCAGGACACTGGGGACGGTACAGACCTTTTGGAGAATATTGCCCCATGCCTGTCAAGTTGTCATCAGACATTTCCCCGGTAAGTCCTGGGTGGCACTGTCCCTATTTTCTTTGACATTTAAGAGCTGTGATGTCCCTGAAGCCTAGTAAGGTCCTCGAGAAATCAGCAATCAGAAGCTGCAATGCTGGAAGCCATGCCATTCAGGGGCCATGGTGATGCTTCCTGACACTTCATCAAGGGTACTCTCTGCATCAGCTAACGATCTGCTGATGCCTTATGACATCCCCACTTAACACGGCTCTGCAGACGTGGCAGCCCGTGAACCCACCAGGGACCCAGAGAAGGTAACACATTCAAGGCTTTCACTCCCTTCAGTGGAGCCGAGTCAACCAACAGCTGGCTCGCACTATCAATTTGTGGCCATTTGCAAGCAGAGCAGGTGAAAATGGAACTGGTCCTCTTCTAGCTTCCCATCACTGAGGAAGCGACTTCTGGAGCTGAGGGGCTGACACGGTGGAAGGCTTGCTGCAAATACTGTTACACTGGCTGAGAGAGATGTCTCTCGAGCCCTCTATTCTGTTAAAAGAAAACACTGACTGGCATGATTGGCGCTGAAAGAGACAAAGCAGGATGAGAAAGCAAGTGAGCTTCTAGAGGTAAAGAACACAGGTGTCTCTCAGCTCTGATCCATTGCTAAACTGATAGCATTCCCCGAGGATGGGTGAAAATGGAAGAAAATTCCAGGTGCACGTGTCCAAGTGTGCTCAGTGTCTCCAGACCCCATGACTAAGGTGGGCAGCGACAGGGAGGGACAAGCTATGGTATCTGCCCTCCCAGAACAAGCAGGGCAGAGTGAGGATGGAGGCTGGGGAGTAAATCACATGAGGATACGCTCCTGTCCCTCACAGAAGGGATCACTCAAGTCTGTCAGGCACAGCATATGCCAAAGACAAAAGAGAGGAGACCAAAGACCATGGTCCCAGAATAAAGAACGGTCCTGTCTGGTCGAGAACCCAGGGAGCAGGAGACCTGAATGCAAATGAAAGAACCTCAGTTCTGCAATGATGAGCCAAGGAAACATCAGGCGAGTGATGTTCTGAAGATTGGGGTTTGGAAGGATGAGTCAGACTTCAAGATAGGCCTGATTAGCAGAAGACAGTGGAGGTTCCAAACCCAGTTGCGAGGGAAGTTAGAAATCTACTACAGCAAGCCAGGCGAAAGGAGGTCAGGGCCCAGACTGAGACACTGGCAGAAAGGCTGCAAGAAAGGGGACAGACAAGAGCTAGATAGATGGGTAAATATATTCATACCAGGCGTTTGTTTATCACCAAAGGACAGAGACACAAAAGCAAGAATCCTGCGGGTCAGGTGGGAAGCAGACCTGCAGCTCTGCCGGTCCTAGAGGACAGTGTGCATGAGAATAAGGACACAGTGGCAGGGCCACACTCCATCCTGGCCGCCTCATCCCTCCAGATACAGAAAACACAAGTGCTGACTCGCAACGGACATACCTGCTGCTCCCTGTCCTCAAGGATACAGGCAAGAGAAAGGTGAGGTTGATCAGAAGGGCGAAGATGCTGTGAGCCATCACCTCTCACCTTCCCTCCTGTGTCCTCACATCCATTAGTGCTTCTCCAATCCTTTTTCCACCTGTAAGGCAAACAGTGGTCATGTAATCTCTCCATCTACTCCCCCAGCAGACCCCCACTTAAACCGCCCTCAAGGCTCCTAGGGGGCTCAGGATAAAATCCCAAGTTGCCCCCTTGGCTTCCAAGGCCCTAAGTGGTCTGTCCTTACCTCCCTCTCCCACCCTCCTAATATCCTTCCTGCCCTGGTTCACTGCCTCCAGTCCTGCTAATTCCTTGAGGGACGGGTAAGCATGCCCTCATAAAGCCCCCTTCCCGAATACTCCTCTCCCTCTCCCTTAGCCACATCTGACTCATCCCTTAGGCCTGGGGTGGCTGCCCCGTCCCTCCACCACCATCCAATCTCAAGGAGATTTCCTCTACTACTTTGTCTCATAGCATCTTTTTTTTTCTTTCTCAGCACGTATCACAATTTGTAGTTGTGTATTTATGTGACTTGATCATGTAACGTCCGTCCTCCTCATTAGCCCATGAGCCCCCATAAGGCAGGGCCACGCTCGCCTTGTGTACTGCTGGTCCCTGAGGCCTGCCAGAGGCTAGGGCAGGTGCTCGTGGCATGAACATGTTGGTGGATGGATGTGTGAGCGAATCCTGAGCTCTGGCTTTCCATGGCCACCTTACCTCCCTCAGCAGCCTATCAAACATAGCTCACTGGAAGCAGTGTTCATTTCAGACTCTCTTCTGAGGAGAAGGGGCTGGCTTTCCAGAAGGAGGAGCCAGTCGCTTTCCTGGGCGTGGCCGAGCTTTCTCACAAGCCCTGCCATGATTTTACTTGGGAATATAAAAATTCAAATTGCTAAATATTTTCCTGGCTCCACTAGGTGGGAAGGCTATCCAGAAGCACTGGCAGGTGGAAAACAGAAATAAGGTAAAAGCAGGTTTCCCCCTTTACTGTAGTTGCACTGGAGCTGTGTGCATTCTACAGTTCCAGGTGGCATAGACTTTGGAAGACAAAGCACTCTATTTTTAGAAAAGCCCTTCATATTACAATGGCGTTGATGAAGTGACAGTTTCACCAACTATAGGGATTAGTATAAACAGGCTGAGACACAGCACCGTGCTATTACACCTAAACACATACCCTTCAAGGGCCCAGTGGTGAAGGGACGTGCAAAAACGGATCCGGCAGCTACAGGCATATGTGTGAAGCTGTGTTATGGAAATGTGATGGACCTGAATTTTCCCTTTGGCCGTGTGTCTAAACTGACATATTTTGTGTGTGTCTGCTTGTGTCACCAACACCTGGAGATAAAATCTGGTCAGATGGAGTGCGATGGTCCTGGCCAGGTGAACGTGCTGCTGGGCAGGCCTGTTAGAGCCAGGCTTCTTAGCCATGCTGTGCATTAGAATTACCTAAGGAGCCTTCAAAAACCCTCATGCTCAGGACGCAGCCCAGATCCATTCCCTCAGAACCTTCAGGATGAGACCTAGATATTACTCCTTTTTGAAGCTCCCCAGGTGATTACAACAGAAAGCCAAGTTTGAGATTCTCTGTGTAAGGGTTTTTGAGATTCAAAGGAGTGGCTTGCAATAAGGATTTCATGACTCCAAACAGAAATCAAGGCCTTATTGCCAGTACAGTTTATTATACAAAAGGAGAAAAAGAGGAAGTGACACTGGTTGAATACTTGCTATCAGAGGCAATGACAGAGTAGTAGCTAAGAGCACTGCCTCTGAGACCAGACTTTTTAGCACCAAAACATGGTTTTACTACTCACCAGCTGTGTGACCTTTGGCAACTTGCTTAAATTCTCTGTGCTGTATTTCTGCCTTGTTTCAAAGCAGTATTCCTATACCTGCCCCACATCATGCATCAGGGAAGTTCAGGAGCTGGTAAGAGGCCTGACTCAAGAGTGTAATGAGCCTTAATGGGCCCAAATGCATGAGAACAAAAATCAGGACACATGGATGAGAAGTTCAAGTACTCTCATGGGAACCACCTGGGAAATCAGAGACATGGCATCTTGTACCAGAATAAAGTTCTGATCAGACTAGAATGATTGCCTGTGCCGAACGCCTGAAATGCATGGAGGCCCAGGGACAAAGTAATTACGTGAAGCCATAAAATAGGGTTTTATGGGGAAATGCATCCAATTTGTGACTGTGCAATCTGTACATATAAGCTTGGCACACAGAAGCTTCCCTCTGTTCCCCCTCTAGCTCTTAGAATGGTTCTTTATACGATAAATATGATGAGTCCAAATTCTATGGTTCAGGTCATCGTAAATCTCTCCTAATGGCCATTGAATTTCTATTGAGTTGGACTCCTGGCAACCAGTACACTTTACTGAAGGTAAACACAGAGCAGCTCTTCAAGAGCAGGCAGGCAGAGACTAGTGGGGAAGGTGCTCCCCTACACCTCTGCTCCTGGGAGGCTACCAATATCCTGGCTGCTGCAGAAAGGTAGTCTGTGCAGATTCTGATGTCTAGGGCTGTCTCCTTCACCTGGAGAAACTTCTGACTAGTGAACATGAAGTGGAGGAGAAAGTGACTCCACTGAAAAGGGGGAGGAGGAAGGGGCATGTGCTAACGTGACTGTGTGTGTACATGTGACTGGAGATGACTGGGTAAGAGAGATGTAAGTAGCCATCCACAGCTGTCCCAGCACATTCACAGGGGCATCGGACTAAAAAGAAAAGGCACGCTACAAGGCTGAATGGAAAGAAGTAATCAGAGACCTAAATTGAATCCCAGCTTATAAATTGTGTGATCTTGAGTCTGCTATGCAAGCTCTCTGAGCCTCATCTGTAAAGTGAAGATGCGATAATAGTACCTGCCTCCTAGGATGACCGCAAGAATTAGATGAGATGACATATGTTAAAGAACTCAGCACAGTGCCTGGCCCCCAGACAGTCAATATTCAATCGTACCTAGCATATCAATATAGCTAGTATTCTCTTCATAGTAATTTGACTATTTAATTTTTTTCCCTTTGTAATTCTTTATTTTTCACAGCCATCATATTATTTGGTCATCACTATAGAAGCAAGTGGGCAGTACTCATCATTTCTAATATACAGATGAAGAAACTGAGGCTCAGAGAGTCTCGGAACTAGGATTCAAACCCAGCTCTCATTGTGTGCCAGCAGTGCGCTATGCCTCCCTTCCCCTTTCTTTTTCCACTTTTCCTCTGTTTTACCTTGACCTCTCTCTACAGGAATTCAACCTTGGAAAGACTCGGACGTCTTAAGAACTTTGTTTCCACTTAGACTTTAGGGGGAAAAAAAAATGACTTCAGGTCATCTTTTTCTCCTTTAGGAGATGATGCTCCTAACAAGTAATAGCTTATGATAAAGACAGGATGCGGAACACTGTAAGAAATGGTTTATTTTCTAAACCATCATCACATACTGAATACTTACTGTGTGCCTGGCGATTTACCAGGATTACCTCATTTAAGACCTGTGATGTAGGTCTTCATGTATTGGACAGCTACAGATTGTTGGTCCTGTATTCTCTCTAGCTCTCCCTTTTGGTGGCAGCATTTCCTTTTTCCTCTGGAGGCCACACTATTCCCAGCCATGTGATGCATGTGGAGTTGACGTATCCTTAGCTCCAAGAGGTCATGGGACCCAGGCCTGGCCAATCAGAACATCATGTTTCCCTAGTCGTGGTGACTGATTGAGGGATGGGCATTTGGCCCAAAGAGAATGATTTACAACGAGACCCTTGCTCAGGGAGGGCACAAGCATTTGTTCTCTCCCGCTGGACGTTAGTAACCTGGAAAGATATATGTATAAATGGAGCTGCCGGCTGCAGCCACAGGGAGCTTGAGAATGCAGTCTACAGGGAGGAACACAGAGTCAAGAGATGGGGAGCAAATGGGTTCAGATGAACTCATCTGAATTCCTAGATTCGACTCTGCCTAAGGCTAGCCCTACCTCAGAGCTTTCGGAGTCAAGATATTCCTATGTATGTTTGTATGTATGTATGTATGTATCTTGCCAGATTAATGTGGGTATCCTGACTCAACCAGAGATTCTTACCTATTGAATTTATGACTTTTACTTTGCACATGAAGAAACTGAGGCTCAAAGAGAATAAGCAACTGAAGTAAGTCTACACTGCTCAGAAAGGATTCAAACCCAGGTCTGCCCAACTCCGAAGCCTATACTCAATCTTTTTACCATCCTATCTCCTTTCTTAAAGAGAAAAAGGAATTGCTGTGTTCTACACATCACTGAGAGAGTCAAGATACCAGATACTGGTGCCCTTAATGCCAGCTTGCTCTCAGAAAGGTGGCTTACATTCTTCCCAGGAGTGGTCAGATGATCTGAAATCTGTAGGTATAAAGACAGCCACCTCTTAATATTAATAGCCTTGATGATTTGGGTGGATTCAAACTTGGTCTGTAAACAGATATTTAATAAAATATAAATTTATGAATCTGTAATGAGAAAGAAGCTAATAAGCAGAATGTCAACATGACCACCACGTTCTTTCCCAGTCAATGAGCAACTGGGAAATCGAGCGCTCGTATGTTTGGCCCGGAGAAAATGAGAGCAAGGAGAGTTGGATGATGTGCCCGCTGAGTGGCACCTGGCTCAGTGCTCCTCAGCGTGAGTGCTGGTGGATACTACCTGCATTAGAAGCAGCCCAGTAGACTCTTAACAAGGCAGATTCCTGTGCCACACCCTGAATCTACTGAACCTGAATCTCCGGGATGGGGCCCAGCAATCTGTACTTTCAACAAACGTTACCACGCTTTGAGAATCCCCACAACTATAATAGCAATGGCAGGGGCAGAGAGCACAGCCGGAGACCCTCTCCCCTGGACAGAATGTGAATGGATGCAACCCATCCCAAATATGGGCCAGAAGCTAAATGTAAATTAAGTGCATATGGAGTCTTGTCCTGCTTCTGTCGGTAATCCTTCATCACGCCCCTCCTCCGGATTGGACTCAAGTGGAATTAAGCATGAACAGTTCAAAGTAATATAATTAATTATCTTCAGCTTCAAACAGTATCACCAATAAATCCAAATCTGTTACTTGATACCTACCAGAAGGAGATTACAAAATCACAGCAGTGGGTATGTGACTTGGTTCTACTGATCTAATTGATTACTTGGGTAAAAACTTCAGAAAAATCATTTTTTATTAAGTCTCAGTAAACTGCAAGGTTGGATGCCAAGTGTTTTAAAGCAATGAATAACATAAACTCTGAAAAATCTTCTCTGAGTTATTTCAAGGGAAAGAATGCTAACTTATATTTGATGTTTATAGATAGAAGAGATTTTTAGCACAACTATGTGTATGTACGAGAAACTATAACTATAAACGCTGCTGGAAATACAGCTTTAGTAAACTGAGAAAAGTCAAGTCAATCAATGAGCTTTAATGACCTACCAGGTACCTACACCTATAGGAAGGGCACAGGGCTGCATCGTGGGAATGAGACCGACTGCTCACAGTCTTTCCTCTTAGAAGAGGGCTACCTCCAGCAGGACAGCATAATGAGCTCCACTGACCTGTTCCCCAGTGAAACTGGTGGAAATGATTAAAAACAACAATTTAAAGCCTCTGGAAATAGTCCTACGTATAAACAGCAGAGGAAGAAACATAAGTTCAAGAAAACCTGGAAAACTTTGTTAAGAAAGACTAGAGTTTGTGGTATCTGAGCAAAAACCTTCCTTCCTCCCCACCTCCTAGCTCAGCAACGCCGAGGCTCCACACCTGACTGCTGCCCTCAAGAACACAGGGCACCCTCTCCTGCCAGCTCCCAGTGAAAGGGTTTCTTCCTGGAGGGAGCAAGGCTTCAGCATTTCTCATCATGCCCCAAGCTACTCGTTGCTGATGCTAAGTCCCAGTTGAATCCAGTCGAGAGATGGGGACTCCCTTCTTCCACCCAGGCCCCACTTGTGGAATGCAGGTTCTACCTTGGGCACAGCATGCTGAGAAGACTGATGCCCTCAACACTCTTGCTGGCTCATGGCATCGTGGTTCCACGGCAGGAGAGGCAAGCTGGGAGGACCTCAGGCTACTAGCCTCTCCTCTCCACACCCACACACAATAAGCATTCAGGTCCCAGAGCAGAAGTGTCACTCAGAGAGCAGCTCGTCATTGTCTCCACCTCTAGCTCCAGAGCCCTGGCTGGGAGATTATGCCTGAGAGGGAGAAGCAGACTATAAAACAGATACCTCCTAATATCTTTGCAAAGGAACTAACTTCATTTGCAACAGAGAGCGAAGAAGTTCAAAGGTGCTCTCAAGAGGAGAGGAGGTTGTGATGAGAGGAAACTTGGGAGGAGAGCTGTGGATTTAATGAAGATACAGCCTGGACTATAGGCTGGCTAGTTGGTAGCAGAAAATCATGGAATAAAAGAGCTGAGAGCAGGCCCCTGTCCTCTACCGACCCCCCGCCCAGGGTCAGAGCAAACATCAAACACCAACCTCAGAAACTATGTCCTTCCGTGGAGCCACAATTTGGCTGGATTCGTTTGTAGAGCAATTTATGCTCAGGGCATTGTTGAAAACAACGGAGCAGTCAATGGCATGTACACGTACGTGGATGTGATCAGGGAAAGGAAAAAAGAGAGCCCTGCCCAAACCACTGTCATCCCAGGGTGACTGAGCTCACCCAAAGCTGCGCCTCCCTCAGGAGCAACACCAGAGGCTTCACACTGTGGATGGGGAAGGGAGCGGGGAGCAGACTCCACTACAGTGATCCAGCCAGACACTAAAATATATACCAGCAAATAACAGTAACAAGCCCTGGAGGAGGGAGACCAGTGCCCAGAGTTGCTACATTGGTGGAGAAAAAAGCAACAACACAACCTGTGAGAGAACACAGGTCAGGTTTATCAGAAGACGTTAAAATAGCCATTCCAAATCTGTTCACAGAACTAAAGGAAATCATGATTAGAGAAGTGAAGGGAGATATAATGACACTGTTACATCAAATAGAGAATATCAATAAAGAAATATAAATTATGAGAAAAGAACCAAGTGGAAATTCTGGAGTGGAAAAGTACAATAACTGAAATTTTAAAAAAATCACTAGAGGGGTGCAACAGTAGATTTTAACTGGCAGAAAAAAATTAGCAAACTTGAAGATGGAGCCACAGAGGTTGTGTAAGCCAAAGAACAGTGAAAAAAGAATGAAAAACAGTAGACAGAGGGGCTTCCCTGGTGGCGCAGTGGTTGAGAGTCCACCTGCCGATGCAGGGGACACGGGTTCGTGCTCCGGTCCGGGAAGATCCCACATGCCGCGGAGCGGCTGGGCCCGTGAGCCATGGCCGCTGAGCCTGCGCATCCAGAGCCTGTGCACCGCAAAAGGAGAGGCCACAACAGTGAGAGGCCCGCGCACCGAGAAAAAACAAAACAAAAAACAAAACAGTAGACAGAGCCTCAGAGAAATGTGAGACACCATCAAGTGTATCAGCACGCACATAAAAGGAGTAAAAGAAGGAGAGGGGAGAGAGAGGGACAGAAAAAATATTCAAAATATAATGGTGAAAACTTCCCAAATTTTTTGAAAAACAATAATCTACATATCCCGGAAGTTCAATGAACTACAAGTATGATAAAAAAACAGAGATCCACAAAAAGACATATCACGGTGTCTGAAATTCTGAAAATCAAAGACAAGGAGAATATCCTGAAAACAGCTAGAAAAATGACTTAGCACTTACAAAAATAACACAATAATATGAATAGCTGACTTGTCAGCAGAAACAGTGGAGACCAGAGACAGTGGACAGCATTCAAAATTCTCAGTAAAAAATCATCAACCAAGAATCCTATAACCAGTAAAGCTATCTTTCAAAAATGAGGGTGAAATAAAGACTTTCCAAGATAACAAAAACTGATAGAATTGTTGCTAGTAGGACCACCTGATAAGAAATAACTATAAAGGAAGTTCTCCAGGCCGTAGGGAAGTGACTCCAGATAGTAATTCAAATCCACATGATAAAACAAAGAGCACTGGTAAAGGTATAAAAAACAGTATAAATGCATATTTTCTCATTTTTTTCTGACAGCTGTTTTAAAAAGCGACTATATAATAATATGTAAATATCATAATGTTGGGCCTATAACATATAGAAATGTAACATACGTGTATAACACTTGCCAATAATAGCACAAAGGTGGTGGGTAGGAGCAAAACTGCGTTGGGATAAGGAAATTACTGCAGATGGTAAAACAATAATTTTAACCATGTACTACTAGGTTTGTAACACTGATGGATGTAATATGTATAACAATAATACCACAAAAGGAGGGGACGGGAATAGGGCTTTATAGGAGTAACATTTATATACATCACTGGAATTAAGCGAATATAAATTTGATACTGATTTTTATGAGTTTAGATATATATGATAAACCCTAGAGTAACCTCTAAAAACATAACTAAAAATATACATGCAAAGAACATAAAACAAATTAAAATGTTATTTTTTAATTTATAATATGATAGTGATAAGACCTTAAAACTTAAAAACAGGTGAGGAGTAACATCAATTTAAAATTTTAGGGAGTCTGCTCTAGACAGGGGGGAGAGGCTGGGGCTCCTCTTAACATGGTTGAGTTTCTCCCAAGAAGACCAGATTCTGAATGTGTAGTATTTTCAAAGCTCATCCAAATACTACCCTTTTTTTTGTCTTTTTTTTTTTTTTTGTGGTACGCGGGCCTCTCACTATTGTGGCCTCTCCCGTTTTGGAGCACAGGCTCTGGATGTGCAGGCTCAGCGGCCCTGGCTCACGGGCCCAGCCGCTCCGCGGCATGTGTGATCTTCCCGGACCGGGGCACAAACCCGTGTCCCCTGCATCGGCAGGCAGACTCTCAACCACTGCGCCACCAGGGAAGCCCCAAATACTATCCTTTTATCTTGTGCTATGAAACAGTCTTATTTTTATGTAAAAAATGCCAAGTGGGAGACTGACTTACAAATACTTTTAAGTAATTTAGTAAACATAGTTTTATTCACATCTTATTTGACTTTAAACATATAATAGGCAGATGCTGTATTTATCTAGTAATTGGTATGATCATCTTAACCTGTCCAACCTTTGGGAGATTTTAGGTCTATTGGATGATGGTTATCTTTCTTTTTTACTAAAATTAGATTGTTTGCCACCTTGGCATCAGCAGAAAGTTCATAACTTTGAGGACACTGATGAAAGCTAAGTGTCTACATGGATCCTGCTCTGTCTAATATGCATTAATATTTTTGAAAGATTGAGAAGTGCATAATTAACTGACTATATTTAGTACTGAAGAGTTGCTACTGACATCTGTATTGTACAGTTTTTAAAAAGCCTCTCTGATAATCCATAGAGGCAAATGCATCACTTTTCTAAAAATCTAATCATTTAGAGAAAATATTAACATTAAGGGATAGAAACTACATGCAGAAATTAAAACAAAATACTGGGGAAAATCAAATAAGACTTAAAAGGTGTGTCAAATGAAATGCAGTCCTGAACAGGAAGTCACTATGTTATAAAGATATCAGCTCTTTACATTATTTTATAATCTTACTGTAATCAGCCCCAGCCCCCCCAAAAAAAACAAACCACCTAATAGGATTTAGGGGACATTTAAACATGATTAAACATGATTTTAAAACCCATACATAAAAAAAAAAAATCAGTGAGAGTCACCAAAAAAGTTTGCAAAGTAATAGTGAAGTTGGGCTTGTGTTGCCAGATAACAAAATATATTAAAGAGTTACACGACTTCCCTGGTGGTTCAGTGGTTAAGAATCCGCCTGCCAATGCAAGGGACACAGCTTCGAGCCCTGGTCCAGGAAGATCCCACATGGCGCAGAGGAACTAAGCCTGTGCACCACAACTACTGAGCCTGTGCTCTAGAGCCCGCGAGCCACAGCTACTGAGACCGTGTGCTACAACTACTGAAGCCCGCATGCCTAGAGCCCGTGCTCCACAACAAGAGAAGCCACCGCGATGAGAAGCCCGCGCACCACAACGAAAGAGTAGCTCCCGCTCGCCGCAACTAGAGAAAGCCCGCGCCCAGCAACAAAGACCCAATGCAGCCAAAATAAAATAAATAAATAAATAGATTAAAAAAAAAAAAAAAGAGTTACAATTACTAAAGTAGTATGAACTAGTATAAGAGGAGAACAGATAGATATTCACAAAAAAGACCAGGAAACTATCCAACAGGCCTGGGTGTACTACAAATATAGATAAGGATACTATGAATCGCAGCGGAAGCGTTGTCATTTTCAATAGTTTAGGATTTCCCTGCATTCTTTGAAAACTTGATCTTTATTTCATATTATTCACCAAAATGTATATTAAAGAATTAATATAAAAAATAAAACCGAGAAATAACTAGGGCAAAATATAGATGAATATCTGTTCTTTGCGTGAGAAAATACTAAGCACAAAATCGAATGAAGAAAGCAGGAAGAAAAGATTCATAGGTCAAATATAGAAAATTTTTAAAATTCAATATGTTGAAAAGTTTGAAAGTAGGAACAATATTTGTAACACATAAAACAGAGGGTTAAAATTTAAAGAAAATTTAGTAAATCAATATGAAGGCAATACATTTGTAGGAAAATGGCAACAGACATAGATGGTTCACAAAAGAAGCAACATAAGTGGCCAAGTTATAAAAAAAGCTCAAGTTCCCTGTAATCAAGAAAATGAACATTAAACCAATTGTATATCATTTTTGCAGGTAGGATGTTTTTCACTGCAAATCACAGAAAACCTGAATAAATGTAGCTCAGAAAATCAGAACGTTTATTACTTCATACAAGAGTCTGGTCTAGACACGGTCCCTGGTGGTTAATTTGGCGCCTCACCACACTGTCAAGGACTCACTTTTCTCATCTTCCCCTCTGTCATCCTCTGCACACTGTCTCTTGTCCTCTATGTATGCGCCCTTATGGACACTCTCTGGGTGCAGAAGCTCTTTCCAGACATCCTCTTCCACTTCAAGAACTGGAAAAATGTACAGTTTTCCCTTCTGTGTCTCTTTTAATCAAAGAGGAATACATTTCCTAGATGCCCTCAAGGAGATGTCCCTTCAGTTTTACTGACCAGGACTGTGTGATGTGCCCATGACTAACTGAGTCACTAGAAAGGGATATGGAATTCACCACCACTGGCTTAACCTGGCTAAGATTTATCCCCTGAGTCTGAATTAAATCTTATAGGCTGCTAGTAGAGTATAAGCTGATGCAAACTTCCCAGGCAAAACATCAAAAGCATTAGAACTACATGTGCCCATTAACCCACAATTCTACTTCTTCCAGAAGAAATGCTCTTAGACGGGCTCATAGATGTAGCCAGAAGGCTGTTCATCACTTAGGTGTTTATAAGAATAAAAAAAATCAGAAACAAGTCACACGCACAAAAATAAGACGTAGGTTAAAGAACTAAGGATGTCATTACAAGGTAGAGTACTCTGGAACCATCAAAATTATGTTTTATATCTAACTATTTATATGGACATATACTCATGTTCTATTCAGTGGGGAAATGATGCTAAAATATTATCCCATCTTTTTAATATATATGTAAAAGTCTGGAAGGATATATACCAATATCTTAACAATGATGTGATTATAATAAATTTAACTTTTTTACTGTACTTGGGAGGAATTTCCAACATTTGCTATAACAAATGTTATTTTTATAATTAAAATGGAGATAACTTTAAAAAGGAACAATATTTAATATTGTTACATTCTTTCTTTCCTTTTACAGATGAGATGAAGGATCTGATAACTACATTAGCCTGGGATGTTTGCCTCAGTGCAGAAGAGATGGCTTTGGCTCAGAGACTGCCTTGTTCCTGGCGCCAGGAGGAGCCTGTAGGGGGCTAGAATTCCAGCAGAGTGCCCTGTGCCTAATAGTGAGGATGACTCAGGCTCCTTCTGCCTGGGGTGCACCACTGTTTCCTCAGCTGATTCTCTTCCCCTTGTTCAGTTCTTAAAATGAAATAGGAAAGTGGCTTTGTCTTATTTTTAAGTGGAAAGTTAACTAGGTACACACACATGGCTTATTCTGAGAACCAGCTGGAAGCAACAGAAAGGAGCTGAGGGAAAGAATCTACAGAGGTGTCCAGCAAGTGTGCTTTATCATTAAATACTACAAACCTCTACCCTTCTTTCACCCTCCTTTCTGTGTGAAGTTCAGAGCCAATATTTCATTAACTGCAGAATCTCTCTATGTGGGAGAGTTTCAGTCACAACCACAATGAGAGCTTACAACTATTGCACACTTACTTTGTGCCACCTTGCTAAATTCTTTGCACATTTTATCACATTTAATACACATGACTAGCTTGGGAAGGTGATGCTATTTTTATGCTTTTTTCACTGAACAGGAAGCTGGTAACTGTTCTTTTCTTTTGGTAACTTTTTTCAGGTCACAGGGCTAGTAAGTAGCAGAGGTCAGACTGTATCCTTATCTGTCAGGCTCTGAAGCAGAAATTGTCCATCTCTTTACCATGTTCCTCTTTAAACTGAAGGAGAAGGGATTTAAGGTCATGATATGAAGCTGGAGAGCAGGGTCAGAGAAGGTATCTGTGACCTGTATACCTCCCAGGAAAGTGTACATGAGAGCTGGATGTGAAAGATGGAGCCTTTATGTTAGGGATAAGAGGGGCGCGTTCAAGAGTGTGCACGAGTGTGTGTGTGTGTGTGTGTGTGTGTGTGTGTGTGTATAAGAGCACTGGGCCTGTTTCACGTGGGTGAGGTACTCAAGTGTTTTACTTGTCCTCGGATCTTAGAAGGAGAAGCAAATTAAATTGCAACTACATTTCTCAAGTTCTATGGACAATTTCTCCTTTTAAGCATCCATTCTGCAACTCTTGGCCCTTGATTCAGAGTTGTGAGCTGTGACCCTATAATCAAGGGTTTTCCCATGTGCTCCTCTAAACACACACACACACACACACACACACACACACTCACTCACTCTCACACACTCTTACACATGCTCACTTACAAACCAGGACATGTCACTTTAAATCGTTTGGGTCCAGGAAGGGTGAATTTATAAACCTTAATGAGGTCTGAACATGGGTGGGCTCTCTCTGATCTCCAGGGCACATTACCTTATGGTAGAAGTTTCCTTCAGAGGTTTTCATTTTAAATGCTAAGCCTAGAGGCAAGTTAAGCATGAAAGTCACCATGACCACCATCCATACAACAGCTTTTGTGAAACACCTACTATAAAACAGAAACAGAAATGATGTAAGAATGACCTTCTCATACATTCTCTCTCTTTCTCTCTCCCTCTCTGTAGATACATATATAAGTATATACATATATATATATATATATACTTATATATTTTATTTTTATATCCTCATATATTATATATATAATACATATGACCTTCTTATATATTATATATCTCTGAACTTCTGAATGTCTTTGTATGACTATTAACTTAGCGTTCTACAAGTATGATTTGCTGTAATGTCTTTCCAGATTTCCTGAAAATATCTGGAAACTGGTCTAGGTAGCATTTCTAGGTGAGCCATAATAAACCTTTATATCTTAAGATGGAGAAGTTTTCATTCATTGTCTCCTGGTAGTTATTTGGGGGCTAAATCCTTAATTATCATGACTTTACTATTAGAAGACCTTGTTCTAACCATTGTCAGACGTCCACAACACACTTAACATCTCCAGAGATCACTGTGTTCTACTGGGCACAGTTTCTGTTGTGAAGAAGCAACTGTCTATCATTGCTGTTACATTTACTTTACTTTCAGTCCTGAAAGCCAACAGAATATGTTAAGATATTATATTCCCAACTTCATCCCACAACTTATCAATTTTTTAATAAATAAAAAGTTTGGGGGCTTCCCTGGTGGCGCAGTAGTTGAGTGTCCGCCTGCCGATGCAGGGGACACGGGTTCGTACCCCGGTCCGGGAAGATCCCACATGCCGCGGAGCGGCTAGGCCCGTGAGCCATGGCCACTGAGCCTGCGCACCTGGAGCCTGTGCTCCGCAACGGGAGAGGCAACAACAGTGAGAGGCCTGCGTACTGCAAAAAAAAAAAATAATAATAATAATAA
>NW_020173922.1:2079309-2087044 GCF_003031525.2 Neophocaena asiaeorientalis asiaeorientalis | reverse complement strand
CACAAAAAAAAAAAAAAAAAAAAAAAAAGTTTGGAATAGCAGTTTACTAAAGAGGAAGAGCCAATAAATGTGTGAAAAGAATCAAAGATATGCAAATTAAAAGAAGATTGATATACTATTTCCATCTTTCAAGTTGGCAAGTTTTTTAAATGACTATACCACAGTTAACAATGGTTAGGAGAAACCAGAATTCACTGGACAGGAGTATAAACTGATCTGGTATCTCTGATGGAAATTTGACAAGATGCAACAAAAGCCCTAAAATATGTGTATATCCTAGAACCCCAAACTTCTGCATCTAGAAGTTTTTATAAGAACATAATAGCAATGTGTACACATATATATGTTTCAAGATCTTCATCAAAATGTCACTTAGAATATTTTAAAAATGGAACTAAATTTCAAACAGTCGATGAAGTCAACTTTTGACACCATACAGCTATTAATTAGGCAGAATGGAATATTCACAATATTTCACTCAGTGAAAAAAAAGGGCTACAAAATATTCTATATGCTATCATCCCATTTGATTTTATGTAATACTGTGTGTGTGTGTAAATAGAGGGTGGTGAGGGCGGAGAAACAGGTTGGAAGAACAGGTATCAGAATATTACCTAAGGCTTTCTCCACGTAAATGGTCTTAGAAGTGATTTAAGAATTGGCTGAGGAAAGTTGTAAGACCAAAATATTATTTAGTGGTGCAATTTTCTGTATTAAAATAACCAGTTGTTCGGTGACTTTAGTGATCCACTCAATGCTTTTCGGAAAGTTGATATTTAGTTTCCTGCAATTGTCAATCCGGATACAGGTTCACACAAGTCCTGACGTCAGGGTCTCAGTCAATAATAGTATTAAGACTGGCCAGCCCCTTCACTGAAGTCCTTTGTCGTAATAACAGCTACGTTGTGATGAATACTTAACATATCCTGGATTCAATGCTAAGCATCTATTGGTATATATACATATCAATTCATATTATCCTTTCACTAACCCTCTGATCTAGGGATAATCAATCCCCATATTCTGAAAACCCCAAGCTTAAGAGAGGTTAGGAGGCCTGCCCAGGTCACATATTCAGTGAGTACCAGAGCAGGCATTAAAATACAGCTCTGCGGCTCTATACCTTTATATATAACCTATCTGTAACACGGCCTCCCATCCGCAAGACCACTGTTGGACTGCAAGGAAACTTCAGGGCAATCATCTCATTAGCCCTTCAACTCCATTACTCTCCCAAAGCACACCAGCTTCCTGCTCTTCTTCTGGCCAACTGAAAGTTAACTGAATACTAGAGATAATCTAACAAACATCTCGTGAACAAAGAAGAAAAGTGGTACATTTGCCAAAATTCTTCAGGTATGTGTTTATAAAAACGTGTATTGGAAATAGGAAAGAGGCCCAAAGAAGCTAATGTGTTTTGCATAAAGATCATTATTCCTGTACCTCGGAGCAAAGCAAATATTGGTTTATACATTGCCTAGAGAGCCTTTGGGGAGAAATTAGCATGAAAACCATTTGCTTCCTAAATACAAAGCTTAACTTACAAAATATGGCTGAAATAAACATGGCACAGTGAAATAAATCTGACAGAAAACATCTCTGAGATGTCTTGGGAGAAACAGAGGAAACCTAGAAGAGTTGGTCCAACTGTCCAGTAATCTGGTGTGTGGTCCCCTGAGGCCTGATGCTTTGCTCTTCGCTTTGCTGGCTTGCCCTGCAGGGAGCTCTTACTGAACCAGACAGGGGCAAACCATGATCTGGGCGGGCTGCCTACAGAGCCAAGGCATGTCACCAGGAGGAAAAAGGAATACATGCTAGACCTAAAAACAGCTTGGCAAGACCAAAAAGCTGATCATTCTCAAGGGCCCTCTGGCATTCACAAAACTTGACGTTGCCCCCAGGACCTAGTTTGAAACAATATTAAGAAGAGCAGTTCTCTAGCATGTGCCCCCTGGCAGATCTATAATTGCTCACTGTCCTGAAGTTCAGTCGTGTTATGCTTGTACCAGAACAACCAGTCCAAAGCTAAGAAGGCCTTGAGTCCTAGTATTTCTCTGAATAGGCTACAGGTCTGGATCAGATAAGGGAGTGGAGGTGGGAGGTGGGTTGGGAGCCAGAATCCTGGCCAAACTCTGTGAGGACCCCCAGCCTTGAAAATCCCTTTGGTCTTTCATCGCTTTGTCTTTTACACCAGCACCTCACACCACCAGGGGCTGGCGTTGTTGTCCTCATCCTACATTCAGCCAAGAGGAAAAGCATGTAAGATGAAGGGACAGAATTTCCCAGCTCCTGCTCAAATCCACGGTCTACCAGGGAGCAAATGTAGCCAGCTGATCACAGACTTGACAAAGAGATGCAGACTAAGAACTGTTGCTCTGCATCCGTCTCTAACAACCCTGGGAAGAATTCCCAAACAGCATCATTTATAAAAGAACCAGCAAATGACCTTTTTCTGACATAGCCCACAGCTTGTCACAAAATCCATATGTGCTATTCCAAAAATCACTTTAATTTTATACGTTTTATATGTTTTCCTCTTTAATGACGCTATTTGGATAATTTAGGTTTTAGAAATATAAGTGCTTTAAATACTCTAAGATAGCTTTATATGTATGTTTCTGTGGCTGCTGTTAAAATGATGCTGTGCTCATCTTTACGGCTTTAAAACATCTTTACTCTACTATGTACTGATCAACATGTTCCAAGGAAGCCATTTGAATTACACCAAGAAAAACTGGAATGGAATTTAGCAAACTTCAACTCAGTTTTCTTATGGATTGTGAAGGAAATATAAAATAAGTATTCTATAAGACTTCTGTAGAAAGAATTGATTTTCAATTAGTCAGAAAACAGAAGAAAATAAGGGTGCTTTCCTCAGAGTGCAAAGGATCAATCAAGTAAGCAAATTAAGCTCTAATTAACCTTCGCAAGATGTTTACTCTAAGACCTAGTTTTTTCATCCGTAAAATGAGAATAATAGCTGCTGCTGCATGGAGATCAAATTTTAAAAGAGGTACCCAGCCTTTCAAGCACTTCTTAAAGGCTCACCAGCATCACCGTCATCATCAGCATCACCATCATTACTGCCATTTTTCATTTCAAGCGTATGTACTTACAGACAACATTGAGTCAAGGGAGATGGGAATGGTGTGCTATGGGAAGTCGGGTGGTTAGAGGGTTAGGACAATGAGGCAAGGCCCATATCCTGTAGGTAGACGGATGGATCTTTTGATCACATATAGTACATCCAACCTCAGAGAGGTGTTTTGTAAACAGGTACATCCAGTCACATGACGGGCTGGGTAGAGTCATGGTCTGCTCATCAAACTCACGGGTCTCTACCTGAAATACACCTATCTCTCAGGTGGTACACGGATTGGTACTAGGAAGCCAGCTAAGTGGCTGAGTTGGTCCCTCTAGCCACCATCTGTCCGTATCTCTGGATGCAGGAAGTCTTGAGGGCCACATTTTCACTGGGTACAGATGGAGCTTCCTCTAAAAGACACAATTTATAAACAGGCACCCAAGCCCCTTGAAACTCTGCTTATTGCTATGTTGTGATCCAAGTTACTTCCTCTTAAAGAAAGGCCTTAGTCCTCTCACACATAGATTCCTATGGACATTTTTCATTTGCCATTCATTCATCTATCATTTTATTGAGTTTTCTCTTTGTGTAAGGTAGCGAGCTAATTGTTGGACCTATAGACTTACAGTGATCAAGGAATAATGTCAAGGAGTCATTTGGGGGAGCAGGAGACACTTCATTACACTATACCTTGGGGTTGTGGGGTACCCACTTTCAGAATCATACCCACTTTCAGAATCATTGGTCCCTCTTATGCCTATAACCACAGGCAGCTCCTTATGAACGTCCCAGGCCTGAATCCCGCATCCCTCCATTCTATGAGATCAGATGAGGGTTAGCTATTCTTATAAGGTAGGCTTCTTAACTTCTCAAAAAGTGGAATGTACAGGTGGCTATGGTACCCACTCATTGGGAATTGAGAGTTTTTTGCAGGCAAGGCTTTGAAGGGCTATCGGTTCACACAATGTGACTCACTGCAGTGGTCAAATGAAGAAGGGCTGCATATAGCTTCCTGCCTCTGGACGTGTGGTGATACGTACACTTAAGAGATGGGATCAGGGTGCTGGTATGAGAAGGCGGATTGATAATGATGGCATCAAGGGCTTCATCATCCTTGAATGAAACGTTTGTGGTCATCCTTTGGAAAGAATGATAAAGTTTGCCCTTTGCAAGGCTAATTTTTGGCATAAAAATATTTATCACACAGCTTGTGGAGCTGGAACTGGAGAGCGATTCTTGAAAGGGAAAGATTTTTAAGGAGGTGAAGTGAAACTGGAGGCTTACATTCACTCCGACATGGGGGCTGTTTGAACACCCAATCCTTGCTTGGCAAGAACATCCCTGGTGAGTCACCTTGTGAGCGTGCTAACGCCTCTCAGTTGCAGCAGGTGAAGGATACACGTCACCATATGAGTTACGTCACTCACGGCTCATGAAAATAATCCTTTTGAGAGACTAGAGCACTAAAGAGGGCAATTAAACAGGCAGGCACATCAGCACCAAAGTCCTATGCGTTTGAGAAAGTCACCTTGCTGGGGTTTTTAGTCATAACTTACTTTTTATAAACCCAGTCCTTTTCTTTGCCAGAAGAATGGCCAGCATAACTCAGAAATGGCCTCATGTACGAAAGAATCTGCAGAATCACCAGGTAAAGCATACAGAGCCCTTAGCATGAGGCATTTGCTACATTGCAGGGAGTGGTGGTCTTATCATTATCATGTCTATTTCACATGTGTGTCAATCATGAAAACAGAGCCTCTACAACTATTATGAGAGTAAAGGATTTAGTGGAAGAATCATTGTTCATACAAATGGTGATATAGGAAAATGAAAACCTTGAAGTAGGCGTCAGAGAATCAGAGTCACAAGCCACACACACCTGATACACTGGTGAAGGCGGACAGGTCCGAGCTTGTAGGAAAACATGAGAAGCTGTGTGCGCCTGGCTGTCAACAAAGGGTTACAAAGGGGAAGTTCTTGGAGAGGGCTGGGAAACTCCTGCTCTGTAGAATCAGCTGCTCCTTAGGAATTCACCTGCAGCCGGTGACCGACCACATGGGAGTGCACCTGAGGTTGCTGTTGGGTGGCAGAAACAGATGAACTGCACGAGCAACAGGAAGAGAGCAGAGGCTGGCTGAGGCTTCCCAGGCACCTGGGCATCATTCACCATTGTGCCTGACTGCTCCCCCTGTAAGAGGACAGCCTCTGCTTCACTTCCACTTCCCAAATCTCATACAAGTTCCTCTGGTGGCCCTAACTCAGGACCACATGGCGAAGGAAGTCCCAGGAAATGTTCCCTGCCTTACACAGGAGAGGCAGTGCCAAGTTAATTAATAGAACAATGTCTGTCTTAGAGTTTCGATGACACACATGGGCTCTGGAATGAGACTTCCGAACACGGCTCTACCACTTACCAGCTCTGCCAGCTAGACATGTTTCTTAACTTGGTGAAACTTCAGCTCTTCATTATGGAAAATGGAGGTAATAGAATTGATTTCAAAAGGCTGTTGGGAGGATTAAAAGAAATAAGATAGGTCAAGGGCTTTGCTCGGAAACAAAATAATAACAACAGCGATAACAATAATAAAAGTAGTATTATACCGTTTGCCTTGTAACAGCAAGGGTATTAAGTTCAGTATGGCCTTCTCCACTCAGTACTCTAGAAACTGGCCAGGACTGTACTGACTGATAGCTAGAGCAGTCTGGTACACTCCACATTCACTCTTTGACAAGATGCCATGCTCCGTAGGAGAATATATTTTATCCTATTCTTTTAAGCATGAGCCCTAGCCACTAAATTGCATGAGGAAATGTGCTTGGATGCCAAGAAATTCCTTTGGGCTAGCTGTGTGCTCAGAGTGACATACGGAGAAAGCGGGGATGACTCTCAAAATGACTTGAGAGATGCCACAGAGAGGCTGACTCATTGTCAAGCTAGACCTGAGGAGACTGTTTTTAACATTGTGGGTTACTTCTGATGATGTCTAGTCAATTCAATTCTCTTCAGTCCAACACCCACGTCTGAACACTTATTGTGTGTGTGTGTGTGTGTGTGTGTGTGTGTGCGTGCGTGTGTGTTCAGTAAGCTAGGTTTCCATTTATTAGGCAACTATTAAGTGCCAGGCACTATGTTAGGTATTAGCCGTTTGATTAGATGTCATAATCAGAAACTAGAATTTAAAGTTATTTCAATGAAAGGGATAAATAAGACATAGCTCTTTCCTTCAGGAAGCTCATAATCTACCATATTGGGCCAGGAGGTAGAGGGAAAACAAATATCATGTAGATTATGAGAAGCATCTTATAAGTGGTACAAACACTCTGCCGTGAGCCCTGGACGAAGGAAGTGCACACATTCAAGCGTCAGCCCACGTGTTACCTTCTTAAAAAGGCTTCTGTCCAAACCAAAGCCGTCCACCTCCCTTTGTCACAATACTCTCTTTTCTTCACAGCCGTTACTACAATTGGTGATTTTAAAAACCTTTACTTTCTTTACTATTGTCTCTTTCAACTGGAAGATAAAATTCCACAAGATGAGAGAATTTATCTATTTTGTTTGACACTAGTTCTTCAGGGACTAAGACAGTGCTTCTCACTTAAGAAATGTTCAACAATATCTGTTAAATAAACGAACATTTAATTGATAGGATCAAAGACTTCGTAAAAGAAGTGGCATCAGGGCTTCCCTGGTAGCGCAGTGGTTGAGAGTCCGCCTGCCGACGCAGGGGACACGGGTTCGTGCCCCGGTCTGGGAAGATCCCACATGCCATGGAGCGGCTGGGCCCATGAGCCATGGCCGCTGAGCCTGCGTGTCCGGAGCCTGTGCTCCGCAACGGGAGCGGCCACAACAGTGAGAGGCCCGAGTACAGCAAAAAAAAAAAAAGAAGTGGTATCATTCAAAATGTTTCCTAAAAAAGGAAGGATTTCAACAAGTAGGGTTTGGAGTTAGAGTAGAGGGGTCATCATGGCAGAAAGGAGCAGGGTGAATAAAAGTCCAGAGGTGGATGTCTCGATTCTCAAGGAAACTGGAAAGTCAGAATACGTACACGTCCTAGGGAATGAATGTATGTGTTAGTTTAAAGAAAATGTCACCAAAGTGGGCTATGGTTGAAAGGATAGCTGAGTTTCATGTCAGGAACTCACTAGCCCTGTAGACAGATTCATTCTCCTTGGGAGACTCACACAGGAGCCCAGAAGGTACCAAGCTAATGCATGAGGTACATGAGCTCCCTGATGGGAACAAACTGTTCCAGCTAGAATGCAACAATTCACTTCCTGCCTGTGGCAGAGGCTGTAACTCCTCACTGAATAGCCAGTAACTAAGCTTTTTTTTTTGGGGGGGGGGGTGTTATATGAATTAAGAATGGGAGTGCTTTCTCTTTGGTACCTCTCTCTGTCATCTATCTGAACAGTCAGAAGCAAAAGACTCCAAGATGGTGCAACAGCAGGATGGAAGAGGTCTTGGTCCCTGAGCCACTGCCTGTAGAAAAATCACTCAGGAAGTCCCCAATCCACATCAGACTGATGTGAGGGACAAACCTTTGTTGTTGTAAGCCTAAGACGTGGGGGGGATTATTCTGCTGCAGCATGGACGAGACTACCCACCCTGATGAAGACGCTCTTTTTTTTTTTTTTTTTTTTTTTTTGTGA
>NW_020173922.1:2034481-2079277 GCF_003031525.2 Neophocaena asiaeorientalis asiaeorientalis | reverse complement strand
CCGTGTCCCCTGCATTGGCAGGCGGACTCTCAACCACTGCGCCACCAGGGAAGCCCTAGACGCTCTTTTTTTTAAAAGAACTTTTACCCTTTGTTTCTTTTCTGGGGGGTCGGGGAGGCGGGAGCTCAGCTTTGATTGAATCTTCATATATACTATAATCATAATGTGTAGCCACTTAAACAATTTAGCCAATCAAACTAATGACCCTGCTTTAAACCTACTGTTCCCATTCAAACTTGGCACATTACAATATAATATTAGTAATATACAGTATTGATTTGATCACAATTTCCCATAACAGTAGAGTCAGTAGACCTCTATTTAGGAAGTGAAGCTTAAAACACTTGCTCTTTTAAGGATTTGGGTAAGAACTGTCACATTTATCCACATTTTTAACTACCTCCACTTCCTCCTCTGATGTCTATATTGACCGTTATTTCAGTTTCTGGTTAATATAAATAATTCCCAACTGAATTATGAAGTTAGATGGGAGAAGAGAGGTGAGAAGTCAAGTACAGCAGGAATCTGTGTAAAATTCAGGGACCCTGCCACTCCAGGGGGCATTGCCCACCAGAATGCTATGTGGAAAATACATCCTAGAGGACAGTTCTCAAGACGGCTTGCATGGAGTGGTCCAGGATGTGCTGAACACAGAGAACTGTGCCTCTCACAGTTGTACAGTCTGGTGGCAATGTGAGGAATGTAGCAATAAGCCAAAGCCCATAATGAATTATAAATGCCAACCCCCTCAAATATGAATGGATCAAATTAGAACTTGGTCTCTGAGCAGAATAAGCATTTATTTAGAGAAAGACAGAGGCTGATTAATGCACCTGCTGGAGTATCATCTTCTGAAGATGAAATAACATCTGACCTCAGACCCTCTGGCTCATTTGAGTTGTGTGCCTTTGCATTTCCATTTAACATGATTTCCAAATAATTGGTGAGGTTATTCTAGATATTGGTTCAATAACCGCAGAAGCATTTAATGTTGAATTTAGGGAAAAAAATTACATGAACATAAAAATTTATATTCATTTAAGCCTCAATTGCTCTCCTCAGAGTTTAAGTAAGCAAACCTCTAACTCCCAGGGTTTTAAAGCTCCTTCTGATATGAATTTTTCAATGGATATGTGTGTGTATATGTGTGTATAAACCATGTTCACTAAGGAAAAGTTAAACGAAGTAGAAAAAAATATGCGAAAGTCACCCAGTATTCTGCCATCCAAAGCTACCTACTGAACATTTTTCTGTATATTGTACAGAATTATAATTATATTTAAAACATATTATATTGTGAAGAAAGTTTGAAAGTCACATTTTTCTTTTCACAGTACACACTGTGCTTTCTCCCAAATCTTTAAAAACCCTTTAAAAATGTTTTTAAAGTCTGCATAATAGTCCACACTATAACTGTGTCAACATTTGTGTAATCCTATATATCCTTTTTACTGCATATTTAGATTATTTTTAAAGGTATAGCTCATTCACTGTTACAAAAACTAGTTTGTTATAGATCATCATATTTATACATAACTATATTTCCTGTGTTTTAAATTACTAATCTAGGATATATTCCAAGAGGCAGACCATTGAGTCAGAGGACATAGTCCTTTATTGAAATATATTTTTGGCCATACCAATATATTTCTGAATATAAAAAATAATTGTGGAATATTATAATAACCCATGCTTTTTCTACCAGAAGATAATCACTGCTAATACGTTTACCTTTTTTACTGATACATATATTTCTTCTCATGTGCAAATACAAACTCAAATAAGAATGGTATTAGGACTAAGTAATTACCTCTTATACTAAAATTTTCTGGGGCCCCTCTTATCTTAGTGTCCAGAATCCCAGGGCTGGGGCAGGTGGGGCGGGGGGGAATGAATGTCCAACCATAGGACAGGACTGGATTTGCACATGAAGTAAAGGGGACACATAAGTGGACCATGCTGGCTGTGTTTAAAGCAATCTGCTTTGAGCCCGCCACCTCCCTCCCTTACTCCTCCATATTCAACATTCTGTTCTCAGAGCCTCATTAGAAAGGGCCTGCCACTTCACTTCCCAATGTATTCTGCCAAGCAGGATTGGACCCTCTCCAGATACCATCAGATTCATAGAAATCGATGTGGTGGTGGTTGACCATTCCAAGAACAATCACTTTAGAGACCCCTGAATATATAAAATCAGTAGCAAGGCAAGTCACCACAATCCACACAGCTAAATCACTCCCAAACACCCTCATTTTTCTCTCTAAACAATTGTGATAAGAGTCCAAGTTGACAGAATCTCCATTAGGTGCCTCATCTGAGCTCCAGAAGGGCAAATGCTTGATTCAGACCCATCTTGTTCCACAGTAGTCAAGGCTTCTGAACTCAGATAACAAAGCCAGAGCTCCAGATATAGGAGAGAAGCCAGGTGGGAAAACAAGCACTCCTACTCTTGTGAGAGTGGCCAGCTGTGTGTCTAGCGGGGTAACTGCATCAAAGTCAGTCACTGACCATTGACCATCATATCTCTACCAGCAGGCAGTGGTTGATGCCCCCTCAAGAGGCATGACCAGTGGCAGGCTAACCTGTCAGCCAGGGGCTGGAATACATCCGTGGCATTTCCCCCTACATGTGAGGTGCTGAGGTGAGGAATGGATGAATTAAAATACAGTGTCCTGGGTGTAGGCAGTGGTGGGAAGGAGCATGGATGCAAGCATAACGCCCATTGTCGGAAATACAGGAGCAGATTGAGCATTACGGAACCAGACAGGATACGCTGAGGGAAGAGAATGGAATGGGGATGATTAGAGAGAGCTTCATTGAGAAGTAAGTCTTTACAAAGTATTCAAAAATAAAGAGGAAAGGGAATTCTGCTTCTGGAAATGAGAGATTAAAGACCAACCTCCCCATTGAGAACAAACAGAAAATATGTGTATGTGTGTGTGTGTGTGTGTGTGTGTGTGTGTGTGTGTGTGTGTGTCTTAGAAGATCCCCATATGTTTCAAAATTAGCAGGCATGGTTCCATATAAACCATGGGTCAATATGGAAATTATAGTAGAAATCTGAAAATATTTAAACAAAATAATAAAAAAGAATAACATCAGAATTGTAACATGAAGCTAAAGGTGTATTTGAGATACATTAACGGCCTGAAATACATATAAGTGGGGCGGAGGGAGAAGGTTATGAAAACAGAAGTCTAGGCATTAACAAAAGGTTTTCTCGGTGGGCTTCCCTGGTGGTGCAGTGGTTGAGAGTCCGCCTGACGATGCAGGGGATGTGGGTTCGTGCCCCAGTCCAGGAGGATCCCACGTGCCGTGGAGCGGCTGAGCCCGTGAGCCATGGCCGCTGGGCCTGCGCGTCCGGAGCCTGTGCTCCGCAACGGGAGAGGCCACAACAGTGAGAAGCCCGCATACCGCTAAAAAAAAAAAAAAAAAAAAAAAAGGTTTTCTCAAAAAAATTGGAAAAATAAAAGTAAATTGAATCCAAAGTAAAAGGAAGTGAACAATAAAGGTACTAGCAGAAATCAATAAAATAAAGAGAAACAGTTGGTCTTATAAAGACTAATAAATCAGATAAACCATGACAAGACAGATCAAGTTAAAAATATTGAGAGCAGACACAAATACCAAACATCAGGAATGAAAAAAGAACACCATAAGAGAAGAATACTATAAGCTAATGTATGTAAATAGATTTGAACGTTTACATGAAATAGATTTCTAGAAAAATTAAAATTTCAAAACTGACAGAAGAAGAAATATGTATGTTCCTCTAAATATTACTGAAATTTAATCCATAATTTAAAACTTGCCCCTCACCCCCACCACCAAAATGCAGACTCAGGTGTCTCCTCATGTAAATTTCATCAAACATTTAAGAAAGGGATACAAGAATTTTTAGAACAACTCTTCTTGATGATAAAAAAAATGAAACACTTCCCACCTCATTTAATGAGGCTATAATAACTCATGCACACAGCTGCAAAAACTCTAAAAAAAAAAAATTTGTTAACCAAATTCAGCAAGACAAAAGAGGGCTAATACATCTTGATCACATTTATTCTAGGAATTCAAGGTTGATTTTGCATTTGGAATTGATCAATATATTTTACCACCTTCACAAAATAAAAAAGAAAAATCATATGATCAATTTTATGGATACACTAAAAGGTTTCTTAAAATCCAACATCTATTCATAATAAAAACTCTTAGCAAAATAGAAGGGAACTTTCTAAATACCACATAGGTTATTTCTATACCTAATGGTAAAGTGTTGAAAACTTTCTCTCTGAGTGAGACAATGATACTTGCTATAACTACGTCGATACTTGCTATAACTACATTATACTGAGAGTCCGTGTCATAAGGCAGAAAAAAAGATAAAGGTTTAAGGATTGGAAAGGAAGACATAAAATAGTCATTTTTCACAATAGATATGATTTTGTACCTAGAAATTTCAGAAGAATTCAAAGGAAGTTTTTAGATTAATAAGTGAATTAGTAAGGTTGTTAGCTGGAAGGTCAACATGCAAAAATAAACTGTTCTTTTAAATACCAGCAAAAACAGCTCAAATGAACAATTTAAGAAGATACCACTTATGGATCTTACTGCTTAATTTCTGTCCCCTCTCGCCCTCTGAAGGTGGGCTAGGCTTAGTGACTCATGCCTGAAGAACAGAGGCAAGTGGGAAAACGGGAACTTTGCAGTGGAGAGACGTGGCAAACACCACCCTAACCAGGTGATGAAGGTTCACTTCACCAGTGTTGTCATGTGATGTCACGTGTCCCCTGGTATGATATTACTTCTTTAACCTCTGTTTATTCTTTCAAAAAATCCATAATAGCCATATAACAATGAGAAAAAAATCAGAAATACTCAAGTTTGGGGGACTTCACAGGGTACCTGGCTAGTAATCATCAATATCGTTAAGGTCATGAAAAGCAAGGAAAGACTGAGAAACTGTCACAGACCCCAGGAAATAAGGAGGCATAACAACTAAGTGCAGTGTGGTTCCTTGGATTTCTCTGTAACAGGAAGAGGACATTAATGGAGAAACTAATGAAACCCAAACAAACTCTGGAGTTCAGTTAACAGCAACAGCAAACAAAACCTGCACTCCTAGTCAGTCTTGATAGAAGGGAAGATGACATTCATCGAGGCCAACCTCTACCTAAAGTTCGATCCCTCGACATCATCATTAAGAGGTGACCTGCCTTCTTACGATGACAAGAAAGTCACTGCCTATAAGTAGCTGCTGACTAGGAACTTCTTCCCTATATTTTTCTAAATACTTTGGATCATGGGTTCTTATTCTGCCCTCTGGGGATGGGCATGTAGGGCTGGTGCTGAGAAGATAACACCAATTTCCAGCAATCTCCTGGACAGGTATCTTCCCCAAGACTGTCTCTAAATCTTCCTCACAAGTATTCCCACTGCTGACAGCTTGGGAGCCTTGGGATCTTGGAATGTATATATAATGGGCCAGAGTGAGTGTAGAATGCAGCTTTTATTAGGACAGCTGCCAGAGTCACTCAAGTGATTTACAGCCTTTCTACGAATGCATGTGTAATTTGGGCTGCTTCTTCTTTATCCTGAAAGCTTGTAAACACCTTGTGTTGTTGTCAGGTGGGAAATACTGATTCATTTTTTATAGCGGTCTGAACAAAACATAATTTGGAAAGGAAGTCGAATTTTAGAATTATTGATACTTTGATTTTATCTGTAAGTTTTCCTTACTTCTAATATCTTAAAAGGAATTTTCGGAAGTAACTGTAGTACCTGTGTTAAGGAAAAATGATACGGTGATAAGATGCTAAAATTAACATATATGAGTAGTGGCCTTGAAATTAATATAGGTCTTGAGTATGAATATATAGTATCTTGAAATGACAGACTGAAGACTTCATTGAAATAAGTATTCTATGGGGGGTACGCCCATTCTGCGTGAGCGTGAAATGATCAGAGAAGAAACAGGAAGAGGTCCTTAGAGATAACCCAATCTAACCATCTCCTTTTACAGAGCAGAAAACGAGAATCCAGAAAATGGAAGGGATTTGTCTAGGTTTACACAGTGAGTTACTAATACACTGGGATTAGAACACATTTCCTACTATTCCCAGTCCAGGGCCCCTTCTGAGTGGCCTTGAGATACAGTAGAAAGTACTAGCTTCTAATCATCTATAAATAATTGGCCACTGCCAGGAATAACAGAGGAAAAATTCCCTCCTATCCTAATCCTTTCACTTTACCTTCTGGGATTACTCCCTTTTTGTCCACAGATTTTTTTCTAGGTCTCATAAATCAAACAAACAAAACCAAAAAATAAAATTAAAAAAAACCCTTTATCTAAAAATTATAATAGTAGCTACCATTTAGTGAGGGCTTCCTGTGTTCCATTCAGTACACAATTTTACATAATCCTCCCAACAAACCTTGACGTAGAACTTTTTCATCCATTTGGTATGGACACCTGTTGTTTTAAGAACATAGATGTCCAGAGTCAGATAATTCTAGGTCTGAATTCCTTTTTAGGCAACTTACTTGCCAACCTCAGCCTCAGTTTTCTCATCTGTACAATGGAGGTGACACTCGCTCTATGATGCATGTAAAGTAGGCAGCACAACTCCTGACAGAGTAATTAATGGCAATCAGTATTTATGTGATTACAAAGAAATGGAAATTCCAGAAAAAAATTAACTAGGCTGTGTAAAGTCATAAAGAGCTGGAATTTGTAGCCAAGCTTGTCTGACAGTATATTATAGGTCCATACCCACGCCCACACCCACTGTAAAATGGAGACTTTTTCTCATGTAAAATAAGCCCACAGTTGACAGTCCAGACTGCATGGTGGCTCCGTGATGCTTTCAATGGCCCAGCCTCCTTCCACTTTTCTCCCCTTCCTCCTTGGTGCTTGGCCCCATCCTCAAAGTATCCTCAGGGTCACAGAATGGTCGCTGCACCATCACCATGTTCAAAAAAGGCAAAAAGAGGAAGGAGCAAAGGGAAAGAATAAAAGATGTCTTCTTTGGTAGTGTAAAATAGCTAGCTAGTGGGAAGCAGCCGCATAGCACAGGGAGATCAGCTCGGGGCTTGGTGATCACCTAGAGGGGTGGGATAGGGAGGGTGGGAGGGAGGGAGACACAAGAGGGAAGAGATATGGGGACATATGTATATGTATAACTGATTCACTTTGTTATAAAGCAGAAACTAACACACCGTTGTAAAGCAATTATACTCCAATAAAGACGTTTTAAATAAATAAATAAAATGATATCATGGAGATAAGTAATTAAAAAAAAAAAGACGTCTTCTTTATATTTGGGTTCAAATACACTGGCTGGCATTGTGCATTATGCCAGGTACTGAGACACTCCTAGTTCCCAAAGCAAAAGCTTAGCAGGGAAGTTTTCCCCACGCAAGGTTATTTATTTGTCCTGGTGTATAGTATTAGGTCTAGTGGAAAGAGGAAACTGGGGGTTAAGAGCCGCGTTTCTTAGATTACACTGTCCCACCGAGTACAACAGTCTTTGTCCCGTATTTCAGCTTCTCTACCTGTGCAACGAGGAAGCTGAGTGGGATGATCTTTTAAAGCCCTGTCCGGTATACTTCTCGGTGCCAATAGTTGCGGCATCCTGGGGAAGAGAAAGACGGCGCTTTGCTGCTAACCAGGTGGCCACCTGGGGAACAGAGCAGAACGTCACCATCAGTCACACAACTGGTCCTTGGCTCTCACTGTGTACTGCAGGTCCACGTCTTGCTCTGAGCCATGGTGTCAGGGATCCAAAGTGTTCCCTGGAGCCCGAGCCCTCCCATACTCATCCTTACATTTCCTTCCTTCTCTATATGCCTCTAAGGCCTCCACACTTCACTGTTTGCAGCCAGTGCGGTGCAAGCCCTGGGGGCCCTGTGCTCCAGATATTTGAGTGTTCCTACATTTTCAAATCCTTTTTTCTATTCCTCACCATTGCTCCCTGCCCCCACTCTGCGATAGGACTAAATCTAGTGAATTACTCACCCTGGTGGTGTTATCAGCTGACTGTGGCTCACAAAGGGCAGGAGAGGCAAAATGCCCTTTTAAAATACCCTACCAAGTGCCTGCCACTGCACGTGCCACCTTCCCAGCTAATCCCCATATTAGGTGTGTGGCAGTAGCCCCACTTCATGGATGAGACATCTGACGCTTAGAGAGGGTAAGTAAGGTCACAGAGCTTCAGTGTGGTGTCAGGATACAAATACAGGTCCATCTGATTCCAAGTTCATGAAATATTTGCAACTCAATTTCAGGAAATACTGGTATTTTATTAAGCCCTCCCCATGGTAGACAAATAGTAGAATTTCTGGTTCCCTCTCAAGTTTGAAGTATGAAACATTTTGTGCACAAGGACATTTTCCTGTGTCCCAAGGTCATTCTTTGCCTACTCCAGGCTCTACTGTGAAGCTGAACAGAAATGGATTAGCCTCACTTACTCTGGAGAGTGACACTGAGGTTGGAAGCTCTGTATCTCTTTTCTCTCTCTTCTTACCTGCTGCTGCGAATCAGGGAATACCCTGGACATCTTTGCCCGCTGGCTTGACGGCCTCACTGTCACTTCTGAATTCTAAACAGGACACTTGCTCTCACAACCCAGGTACAGATGCCTCGAGCTGGCTCTGGGAAAATGCCCTCAAGCCTTCATGCTGTGATGCCCGCTGTATAACTCACCTGAATTCACTGCCCATTGAAAAGGAGCTTTTTCACCCCTCTGCAAAAAGACAGAGGGAAAAAAAACCAGTTTGCTAACAAAGAGACACGAAGAAATACACCAAGAAAGAAGTTCAAAGAGAGAGAAGGAATCAATAGCACTGAAGAAAAACAGGATGAATGTGACACCTGGAAACACATTTTTCACAAGCAGTATTGTCAATGTAATCCAAAGAATAAGCAAATGAAAGATTCTTGCCTGGGGCTGCCAAAAACAGCCAATTACAGAGAAATATTAGCTGAGTTCAGCCTCTGAAATGTGCTCAGCAGAACATTAACTTTTAAAAGATGATTGAAAGGTCTTCTGCAGGGAAAAATCCACTGTAGTCAAAACAGTTTGGAAAAGCCTAGGTTAAACAAAATTAAATGGATTTCTTCACTTCTTTACTGAAGATTTCTCAGTCTTTAATATGTTAACGAACATGATGAATTTTGAAGAGCGAAACTATAATATGCAGAATTTTCCAGACTTCACAACCTTCCCTGACCTTCACAAGGTAGGTCCCACCTGTTACTCTCTATCACCAAACCATGTTCATTTTTTCCCCAGGCTGAGCCACAATTTGTAACGTTAGATTTATTTCTTGGTTTACTGGTTTGTGAGTCTTCCTCTCTGGACTCTGGGACCTCCAGGGAGGCTGCGACCAGGTCAGTTCATTTACCACAGTATCCCTGGCATCTAGTGCTGTGTCTGACACACAGACGATGCTGCATAAATATGGGTTTATAGCTTTTTTTCCCTCTTACTGTGTACTATTTATTGAAGGCTTACTATGTGCTGGACACTTTGCTTTACATGGATTATCTCATTTAATCTTCATGTCAACCCTACACTGTAGGTACCATTACTATCCCCTTTTTACAGACAACAAGACTAAGGCTTAGAGGATTCAAGTAATGTGCTCAAGACTGTAGTAAGCGGTGGAGACAGGATTTGAACCCTGGCATTCTGAGGCCAGAGCCAGCATTATTACATTAACTGAATGGATCAAGTCTGTGCAATGCCAGGAAAGAGGAATAAGTGAATGATTGCAGTACATCTGGGTTCAGAGGCCAGCCATGATCCTTTGAGTTAAGAGGAGATGATCTGGTGAGTTCTCGTTGGTCATCCACTTTGCGGCAGACTTTGTTTTAAATGCAGTCGCTCATTTAATCCTCTAATGCACTTGAAGCAGGAGGAATATCAACTCCTTCCATAGAGAACCAAAGTGAGGCTCAGAGAAGCTAAGGAAGCTGTCCAGGGTCACTGGTCTGGGAAGCAACAGAACAGAGGTTTGGGTAATAGCAAAGCTCCTGGCCTGGGTGGCCCAGCTAGAGTTTGGAGGAACACAGAGGCCTGTAGGGAGTTCTTGGAGCAAAAGCTGTACTCCCACATCCCTCCCTCTTCTGTTGCCGGCCATGGTCCCATTCCAGAAAGCCATGTGTCATCAACACTTCAGCACTGATGTTGCCCAGATTCTGACCAAGGCACAGAGAGGCTTCACTCCCACTTTGCTGCCTGGCTCACCTCTCCTTAGTGATCTGGCTGAAGTGTGGACTCTGGAGCCTGAGCTCACACCCAGTTCCACCACCTGCTAATTCTATGTCCATAAGCTATTTCACCTCTTTGAGCCTCACATATAATAATAGGTCTGACTTCACTAGATCGTTGGGACCATTAACTGAAATGACACATATAAAATTCTTTAGCTCGCTGCCTGGCACATTTTAGATATGTATGAAGCAGTCGTTATTAATAAAATAGTTAATAGTCCCTCATGATCTCAACTGGTGACTCATGCCCTCAGCTGGGGGTGCAAGGATATATGGGTAAGCACAGCACTTGGCACACAGAAGATGCTCAGTAAATGCCTGTTGAGGTCTGGACTGGGCTTCTTCCCTAGTATACGCAGAATGGAAAGGTAGGAGGGGGGATGTGGCACATCCAGACAGAGCAGGGTGGAGAAGCCACACAATGGGAAGGAGACTTGTCTTCCTTCTCTGCTGTGTAAATCTCAAGGGGCCCTGGTGGCTCTGAGTGGCAGCTTCCGGAGTCCCTTCTCGTGAAAGCTCTGCTGTCTCCAGGAGACTGGTGTTTACTTGGCTCTTCCAAGGCGGATGGACAAGGTCAAAAGCTTCTCAGGTAGTGGATCGGCTCATTTAGTTTCGTCACCTTTGTGGGCTCTGTCTCCAATTATGCTGTGAAGCAACCTTCTGCCAAGTAGTAAATTTGAGAGCCCATTTTTCACAAAAATGCCGCACCTGGGGCCAGAGTGATTCTGTCTGCTCGTTCAGAGATGGACTAATAAGTCGTCACTGCACTCAGCACTTACTGTGTGCCTGGATGCCTGCTAAACCCTCCTTGATGTGCTATCGTCAAGCTTCGAATCCAGTCTCCCTTCCCCTGGCCACGTAAGAAACTCTTGAGGATGTCTCTGCTTTTCTTGCTTATTTGAGACACACTAAGGTGACTGGGAATTGCTCCTTGACTCTAAGCTGCTGGCCTTGGACATGGCAGGTATGTACTGAGTCATGGGACGATGACCTCACATGCATATTCTACACCTGTGCCTGCAGGCTGTGTGCACGTACACATCCTCACATTGGATGTGTATATGGTGTGGTAGTATACATCTTAACATTGTGTTTTCCAACAAATTTTAATTCATTATTTCCAAGCTCAGTTTCTTTTTCTAATTTTTACCACGTTCCACTCCTATTCTACTGCCTTTGAGGTAACTGAAGTCCATGTGGTCCCACAAAACCAGGGTAAATGGCATTGACAGAACTGAATGACAAAGCAATGCAAACAGGGCTTCTCCATTCAGGGTTCTCAAATTCAGGGCAAGGGGAATCAGAAGAGCTTCAGCTCGGCACAGCTAATAAGGATCCGCTCCCACTCTCTCTTTACCACGGGTTCTTTCAGTCTCTTCCAAAGAAGCCATGCAGAGGCAAAGACATGGAGAGGATGGTCAAGGACCAGATGGAGGGGCCTAGGATCTTCTGCCATGTCAGCAGCTCTTCCTCCAGGGACAGGTGCTCGTATGGACAACTGCTATCGAGAGATACCATGTAGCTTCAGCTCTGCGATGAGGTCACTAAGGAACCAAGTCATGCACCTAAGACAGAATCTCATATGTCTGCTTAACGTTAATCAGACATCTCCACTGCTTACCCAGCGAGGCCTGCCCTATGATGGGACATTAGTAGAGTTTTATAGACACATTAACACATGGTGGAATCCAAGTGCAGAAGGACCCTGTCAAAGGAACTTCAGAAAATGCATGTCCTCGGTGGGTAATGGTCAGAAGCCTTTGTCATCCACGGGAGCTCAAGGCTATGTGGGTAGGGTGCAGAGTGGTCCCCCCTCCCCTGTACAAACCTTCTAAGAAATTAATAATGGACACATCGGGGATGTTGAGGATGTCTTCTTGGTATTAACGGTTTGTTAAGTCTGGGAATCTGGGCTAGGTGGGGAGTCCCATAAGAAGAAGGCGGCTGATGAGCTTAATCCATTCAATTCGGTTCAACAACCAACATACCTTGAGTCACCACGCTAGGCAGTGGGGATGCAGAGCTACAAGAGAGTGCTGTCACACTGAGGGTCTCCGAGTGTACCCGTGGAGCAGGGTCGGTGTGGGAGGTGCAGACTTTACAAAAGAGACAAGGGAATTCGAATCTGCTCCTCATTCACAATTAGACTGGGTGGAGACTCCACTGGACTTATGACCAAATCCCATAATTGCCTGCGGTGGCTCTCTGAATACTGTAAAATAGTTCTCAAATGGCATAGGATGACATTCCTATTTTAGTTTCTCATTTAACAGTAAGTGATATCTGCAAGGGGCCTCCCCCGGTCCATGCTCTCTGCTGCCCAAGGCTGCCTTTTCCAGGGGTAGGTGGTTTAAGGAGATTTGACCAGCCTGCTCAGGAGATGCTGACAGCTTCTTGAGGAACCCTGAGGCTCATACTAAGGTGGTAGCAGAACCTTCTTCTCTTGTTGCTTTGCCCATCTCAACAGTCCGTGCTCCCAGGAGGTGCTGCTCTTTCATTTCTGTTTTGTGGATGGAAACATTCATATTAAGGTGGTGCTGTAATGACCAGAAATGACAGAGCTCTCTTCAGAAGTAATCCCTGAATGCTCACCCAAGTGAGAGGCTATGCAATATTTCTTATAGGTCCACGCAATACGTACTACGCTCAGGATGAGGGGGGCCCAGAGCCATCTTGTCTGTCGTTGAAGTGCCCAAATCCAATACCCTCCATGAAACTTATGTCAGGCCAGGAAGGGCTTTAGGAGAAACCATGAGCCGCTTGCAGGTAGGCCTACTATGTGTCCACACCTCTGCTTTCCTCTTTAGGACTTAGTGTTTACTCTTTAAGAAAAAGAAAGCAAGCACAGGCCTGGAGCAAACCCCAGCTACAGCAATTACTGGCTGTACATCCCTAGGAAAGTGACTTAGCCTCTCCAAGCCTCTGTATTCATGAATAGACTGAAGATGATAATAATAACTATCCTGTAGGGTTGGTATCCAGGTCAAATTTGATAATGTATAAAAAGTGCCCCATCTGTCAACACCGAATACATGGTAGCTATTACACATGAAGATACAAAGACCGATGACTCAGTGAGGGCTATTCAATGCTGTCACCTCTCCCTAATTCTCTAAAGAAAATCTTATTATTGCAAGCTCAAAATCTCCCTTTGGCCTACTAAAAATTGGGGGAATGCCTGGGCTGCAAAAAGGCTCCACGGAGAAGAGTGGTGCCTCTTGGTGCTGGCGAAAGACCGCTTCAGGAGCCCTGAACGTAGGCTGGGTCTTCCAACATGCCTGGCTTGATCTCGAAGCTGCTCCTGAGAGGAGCTGAGCTGCTCCATTTCTGTGATCTGGCAGGTGCTGGTAGGCAGTGGAGCAGGGACTGGGCGGAGAGCTGCCCAGAACGTGGAAACCTTCCAGTCTGGCTCACCTGTCGGTGATGTTCCCTCAGTTAACTTAATGATGCCCTTGGAGCATCAGCTGGTTCTGTACCTGGTTGAGAGGGTGAGAGAGACACGGGTGTTTCTCCTGCATTCTTAATGAAAAAGATGCTTTTTTTTTTTTTCTTTTTTGAAAGAATCTTCAAGGAGATTTTAGGGGCTCTCAGATGAGCAAGACTCCTTCTTTCTGTTTTTGATTGACGTACAACGCCTTCCCTGGTGTGTGTGTTTGTGTGTGTGTTTTGTTTGTTTTGGGTTTTTTGGCTGTGATTTCCTTACTCTATTTGTCTTGCTGACTGAAATAATAGAAAAGGAAATATTTGGAGAGAGATTTTCTACTCAAAAAAATGGCAGAAAGGATTTAGATAACAGCATTTTTATATGCCACAAAACTAAAGAAACATTTTATTTACACACACACATATATTTAAACACATATATATGTATATATAGTGGGACAGAGTTTCAAATTTATAAGTAGAGTGTATTTGCCTGTCATGTTTATCAAATAGGAGCTTAGAAATAGTGGCAAACTAGATCAGAAAGAAAGCAGAAAGGGAAAATAAAATTCTCTGAATGCCTGTTATGTGCTAAGAATAGGCCAATGTTTTTCATATGTTATTATCCCGCCAAAAACCCCATAAAATAAATGCCACTTTTATCCCCCCTTTACAAATGTGAAGATTGAGACTGTCCAAAATTATGCAGTTTTCAAGCAGTAGAGCCTGGAATTGTCCATGGTCTTGACCACTATTCTGTCTCTAGACCCCAAGATAATTGGGTAGAAGAAATTCTGCATTGCTCCAGTAAAAGAAAATAAATACTAGCACTCAAGTATACAAGGTCTTACTGGGCTTACTTTGACTATTTCCAACTTTGACATTTTAGGAGTTGTTTACAATGATTATACTCCATTGAGGTAGAAAGAAAATTAATTGGGATAAGTAAAAGTTAATAAAAACATGAATTTTAAAATTATTACTATTATACTTATTGTATTATTATCGGTAGCTACTCAATTGTTATCTACGCAGTTGTATAGAAACTAAAGAGAAGAAGAAATATATGGTGGACAAGATTTTAAAACTGAATGGATCTCAGTTCAAATCTCTGCTAGTTTACTAATCAGCTATGTCATCTGAAGGCAAACAACTTATTTTTCTGCACTTAAGTTTGCTTACCTGCTAATTGACAAAAATGACATCTCCCTTAAAGGGTTCTTATGAGTATTACACACTCACATTTAAAGCATGTAAAACTCTTAGGTGCACGCAAGTGGCTGGAGCAGATCTGGGCTGCCGCTGGGGGTTCGCGATCCACTTCCTAGGTGGCAAGGGGCTGTTAGGCTGGGGCGAAGGTGGGCAGCAGCCCTCAGAGACAGCAGCACAGAGGTGCTTCTGCCAGTTAGCACCACTGGAGACAAAACTGAGAACTGGGAAGAAGTACAGGGATTTCATATGAGAAAATCTTTGGATTCTCAAGAGACAGCACATATTTCATCATCATCATCATCATCATGGTTATTATTATTTGCTGTGGATGAATCCAGTGAAGTGTAAAAGAAAAGATACCCCAGATCCTCAGTGGAGAGTCTTTCAGTCAAGAGCAGGAAAGAACGTCTGCCAGTTTCGCGGTAGCACGATTTCATATCCGTTTCATGCCGTGTGGCTGACAGGGTCTTGGTGCTCCGGCCAGGTGTCAGGCCTGAGCCTCTGAGGTGGGAGAGCCAAGTTCAGGACTTTGGTACACGAGAAACCTCCCGGCCCCATGTAATATCAATCGGCAAGAGGTCTCCCAGAGATCTCTGTCTCAACACTAAGACCCAGCTCCACTCAATGACCAGCAAGCTCCAGTGCTGGACACCCCATGCCAAACAACTAGCAAGACAGGAACACAACCCCATCCATTAGCAGAGAGGCTGCCTAAAATCATAATAAGTTCACAGACACCCCAAAACACACCACCGGACACAGTCCTGCCCACCAGAAAGACAAGGTCTAGCCTCATCCACCAGAACACAGGCACCAGTCTCCTCAACCAGGAAACCTACACAACACACTGAACCAAACTTACCCACTGGGGGCAGACACCAAAAACAACGGGAACTATGAACCTGCAGCCTGCAAAAAGGAGAACCCAAACACAGTAAGTTAAGCAAAATGAGAAGACAGAAAAACACACTGCAGATGAAGGAGCAAGATAAAAACCCACCAGACCTAACAAATGAAGAGGAAATAGGCAGTCTACCTGAAAAACATTTCAGAATAATGATAGTAAAGATGATCCAAAATCTTGGAAATAGAATGGAGAAAATACAAGAAACGTTTAACAAGGACCTGGAAGAGCTAAAGAGCAAACAAATGATGAACAACACAATAAATGAAATTAAGAATTCTCTAGAAGGAATCAGTAGCAGAATAACTGAGGCAGAAGAACAGATAAGTGACCTGGAAGACAAAATAGTGGAAATAACTACCGCAGAGCAGAATAAAGAAAAAAGAATGAAAAGAATTAAGGACAGTCTCAGAGACCTCTGGGACAGTACCAAACATACCAACATTCGAATTATAGGGGTCCCAGAAGAAGAAGAGAAAAAGGAAGGGACTGAGAAAACATTTGAAGAGATTACAGTTGAAAACGTCCCTAATATGAGAAAGGAAATAGTCAATTAAGTCCAGGAAGCACAGAGAGTCCCATACCGGATAAATCCAAGGAGAAACACCTTAAGACACATATTAATCAAAGTATCAAAAATTAAATACAAAGAAAAAATATTACAAGCAGCAAGGGAAAAGCAACAAATAACATACGAGGGAATCCCCATAAGGTTAACAGCTGATCTTCCAGCAGAAACTCTGCAAGCCAGAAGGGAGTGGCAGGACATATTTAAAGTGATGAAAGGGAAAAACCTATGTCTATAGTTAAGAAGTGCCCCAGGCATTCTGATGATCATCCATGTTTGGGAACTAAGACTCTAGAGCAGTGGTTCTTTCACTTTGGTGTGCATCAGAACTTCCCGGGGCTTAAACGGCTGAGCCCCACCCATCCCTAGAGCTTCTGGCTTGGTAGGTCTCAGGCAGAAATAGAGAATTTACTTTTCAACCAAGTTCCCAGGTGATACTCATGCTCCTGATCCTGGAACTATAATAGAGAAGAACAAATCTGACTCCATATTAGATCTGTTTCTTTTACTTTAATCTTTGTATTCTATTGCTTTTGCTTCAAGTTAAGAATGTTGCCTATAGCCTGAAATATACAGGACAGCCCATTCTAAACGCTCTGACCTTTAAGGGTATAACACTTTTCCCTCCACGTAGAGATAAAAAGTTGCAGAACAGAGAATAATATTTGTCTTGCTGGAGATTTACAGGAACATCGTGACCTTACCTACAAAGATAGCTGCAAGAACAAAGATTCCAACACCAAGAAGTCTGCAACAAGCAACCCCTCCCTCACCTGGTCTTTAAAAAATGTTTTGCTGAAACCCTTCGGGGAGTTCAGGGTTTGGGGCGGGGGGGCATGAGCCACCCGTTTTCCTTGCATGGCCCTACAATAAAGCTTTCTTTGCTACAAACTCTGACATTTCACTACTGTTTGGCCTCACTGTGCATTGGGCACACAAAGTTGCATTTGATAACAGAAACCACACTTTGGGAATCAGTGATCTAAGACAGGGGTCAGCAAACTATGGCCTGTGGACCAAATCCAGCTGCCCCTTGTTTTTGTTAGTAAAATTTTATTAGATCACAGCCATGCTCTCTCATTTATATATTGTCTATGGCTATCATCAAAATATAATGGCACAGTTGAGTAACTACAACCATATAACACACAAAGACTAAATTGATTACTTCCTTGGCCTTTACGGAAAAAGCTTCTCAGTTCCTGATCTGGGAGAGAATGGTCTGATCTTGGGCTTTTATTTGGGGATAGAATTGCCTGCCAGATAAAATACAGGGCACCCAGTAAAATTTAAACTTCGGATAAACAATTTTTTTCGTATAAGTATCCCAAATATTTCATGCATAAAACCAGTTTGGAAAACAGTCCAGCAGTTTCTTGCAAAGTTAGATACACATGCGCCATATGATGCAGTCCTTATACCCTGAAGCATTTACCAAGGTAAGTGAAAAATAGATCCATACAAAGACTTGTATATACATGTTTACAGCAGAAATAAAGCCAAAATAAATAAATATAGAATCAAGCAAAATCAAGCAATAATTGACAAAATTTGAAAACACCTCGAATATCCATCATCAGGTGAATGGATACATAAACTGTGGTACATACAATTGAATATTACTCAGCAACAAAAAGGAAGGAACGACTGATGCATGCAACTACACGAGTGAATCTCAAAATAGTTATCCTAAGTGAAAGAAGTCTGACAAGAGAGTATACGTAGCATGATTCCATTCATGTAAAATTCTAGAGAATGCCAACTACTCTACAGTGACAAAGGCGAATCAGTGGTTGCTTGGGGATTGGGAGAGCAGGGAAGGATTGACAAAGGGGCACAGGAAACTTCTGGGGGTGATGGATATGTTCATTACCTTGTTTGTGGTATGGATTTCACAGGTAGTATACAGATCATAAAACATATCAAATTGTATAGTTTAAGTACGTGTAGTTAATTGTATGTCAATTATCCCCCCATCACACTGTGTAAAAACACGTTCAACACTTCACTTTCTAGTCTCCATCACTCTCTACAACCTCCAAGCCCTATCTGAGAATTAAGGCTGGAGTAGATGCTGAGTCGCCCTGGCAACAACTGCATTTATCTGAACTCTTTTTAGCTGGGAGTCTAATCTCTCCTATTAGATTATAAGGTCCTGGAAGGCAAATTCTCATACTTAGATACCCCCAGAGCTGCACCTGCTGGCTTCCCACTCCCTACTCTGACACCTTACTTGCAGCTCCAATCGATTGTGGGTCCTGAGTCTGCTGTGTAATTAGAAGCCAGCCTGACCCCACCCGGGCAACTGCCTTCTAGCCCTGCCAGAAATGCCTGCTGGCTGCCCAGAGTCCCCAGCTCTCAATCCTGGCCTGAACCAGCCTCAGGCCATGTCACTGAAAGATGCACATGCCTTTTGCCAGTATGTATTGGCATCTCCCCAGGGGCTTCTGTTGGCTTTCTGGGTCAGGCTTCTCTACCATGTCCCAGAGAGTAGACTGAAGAGCAACCATGATCTCATTTGTCTGGGAGAGAGGTCTGAAGGTTCAAACTTGAGGCTGGTGTCACTGAAATGATGTCGTTTCCCTTGGCTATTTGCCCTGGCTGGCAGGATCTGATGAGAGCAGAGAGATGTCTCAGTTCTGTCCCTGCCCCAGAAAGAGGCAGCCTGTGAGCCAGACAGACACGTGGGCCTATCTCTACAGCAGCAACGGAGTCAGGGAATTCCAAGGCGAGAAGACATCACTACATGGGAGCGGTGTTTCCCAGGCTATCTTTCTGCAACACTAATAACTTCCCTCAAAACTGATCTCTGTGTAGAGCTCATCATAATTCTCAAATATTAAATAAATAAGTACAAAATGATATAGAAGATTGAAAAAAAGTTCTCATAAATGAGTGATGATGTGATATTGATACATTCCTTGCACTGCATGGAATTAGTAATCAGTACTAATGTCTAATTAATAAAAAGATGTCCAATCCAAATAGCCATACTTTCCTGTTCCACAGCTCAATCATGTACGAATTGCTTGTAGCTCTCTGAGATCTTAAAGGGGTTTTCCCAGTTCAGATACTGGACCTCACAAAGTGAGGGAAACCAAGGTGGACTTCACTGGGGGGGAGCGGGGGAGGTGATAGCTCAGCACGGCAGAGCACTGCAGCTCAACACACACTTGTTCTTTGCAGGGATCAAGGCCCCTTATAAAGCACAGCAGAGACCACAGCCCCTACTCAAACCTGGGCCACAGGGAGACTATCTTCCCCTCCCAGTTCCCATTGGAGGGCTGAGAAGTCTGCTCCACTAAAGTGCTTAAGTCTCAATGGGGCAGACCGCAGAGCCCTTAATGTGGGCCAGCACAGACTCCTGCTTGCTCCCAGGGCAACATTCATTGAGCAGAAGCAATAAAAATGTTTCCTATGTGCTCCGTTCTGCAGTAGACTCTCTGAGCACGTTGCCTTATTTAAGCCTCACACAACCCTATAAGTTCGCAGTTACTATGCCCATTTCACTGCTGAGGAAGTTGAGGATTAGGGGCCTACATATGCTTTTCAGACTTGAGTGTGTATCTGAATCACCTGGAGATCTTGCTAAATGCAGAGACTGGTTGGGGCGGGACTCAGGATTCTGCATTTCTAACCTGTGCAGGTGAGTACCACAGGCTCAGCGGTTGGGTATGTAATCAGCCATAAGACCAGAGCCGGGATTGAACCGGGTTCTGTCCGACTCCAAGACCTGGGCCCTTCTACTCGCCAGTCAGTCGTGTGAGGCACAGGGATGAATGAGGACATGTGCTGCCCTTGAGGACTCCCCACCTGATCAGGGAGGAAGACACCTCCCCAGGTGACACAAGCCTTGAAGTGCTGTGTTAATGCTGGGAACAAATTCCTGCTGGTGGGAGCCACAGATGAAGAGGGAGCGAGTCGTCCCGTCTGGGGAGCGGAGGGTCAGGGAGGAACTCACAGAGCTTAGCCTTCAAGGAGGAGCACAACTCAGCCCCAGGAGAGGAGAGAGTTGGCATCAAAGGACATTTCAGTCTGAGAGGGCAGCACAGACAAAGGCCCGAAGCTGTGACAGCGAGTGCTGTGTTCCGGAAAGGTGAGAATTCTACTGTGGTTGGAGTGTGTCCCCAGCTCCCCATCTGCACGGCGTCTGGCTTCTGTTAACAATTTCTGCTCTCCTCCAGGCCTGAGCTGCTCACACTGCAGGCCCTGAGTAAGTAGGTCAGAAGGCTGGGGTGGGGCTGCAGCCAGGTGCTGGGAAGGCTCAGGATTTGCCCAGCTTCTGCCTGGTTCTGGCCACCTGCTTGGGCCCATTCCCTCCTCCTTCTCTTCCCTGACCATCCCAGACCCAGTGAGGCGGAGAGGAAGGCAGGGGCTAAGGATGCTCCCCAGAAAGGGAGGGCTCTGAGGATCAGCGGGACGGGGCTCACCATCCAAGGATTCTCAACCCTGGCTGCACAAAAGAGTCACCTGGGAGACTGAAACACACACACACACACAGCTTCTGCTTCAGCAGGTCTCGGGGGTGGGGGTGGGGGGTGAGGCTCTGGCATCAGTATTTGCAACACTGCCCAGGAGATTCGCGTGTGGAGCCAGCACTAAGATGTGCACAAACTCGGAAAAGCTTGGGGCAGAGGGAGCCAGCACAATTCCTGGGAGAGGAATGAATATTCCAGACTCATACACATGGAAGCAACACCAAACTCTGCTTCTTTTATAATATAAAGGACTGAAAGGGAAAAGGGTAAGAGGCGTGTGCCTAAACTATAAGCAGTTTGTCAGGATTTTCTAAGATTAAATTCTGTTTTTAATAATATTTATGGGTTTCATCTGATTATATCAGAAGTGTATAGCTGCCTCAGAATACTTGAAAATTTTCAAAAACGTGTAAAGGAGAGAATAAAAATCTGGCCACCCAGAGATAATCACCCTTATGGTATGTGTCTTTCTAGTCTTTTTTTTTTTTTTTTTTAGTCACATATCCACATGTAGCTATCAATATAGGATCACATTGCCTATACAACTCTCACTCCCTGATAGTAGATTTCATGTTTGTTTCATTGTTTATGGTTCCCCCCAAATCCCAGAAGAAATCTCTGCAGGCAACAACTTTGCCTATTCTCCTCTCCTCTACATCCCCAGTGTCCAGAAGATCTAGCATACAGCCAGCACTCCATACTTACTTGTTCAGTGGTGAGTATAGTATTTGTTTAAGGTCAAGGACATTGAAGTTGGACCTGGATCTGACCCCACCTTTGTCACTTACTTGAACAAACTACCTAAATCTGCTAACCCTCAGTTTCCCTCAACCATACAATGGGCATAGGAAGAAAACCAGCCCGACATAGCTTCTATAAAAATGCTTGATACAGGGCCTGGCACATAGCAAGTCCTGAGTAAAATGTTAGCTATCACATCATGTATTGTATATTAGGCAAATCCTCTCAGAAGTTTGAAAAGAAGGGATAGGCCACACAGTCTACTGGTATGGAGGGAGAATCTGTATATCTTAGGGACACACAGACCCAAGAAAAAGAAGCACTGAACTTCAATTGACCTTATCTACGAAGTTCATTTTTAGAAGTCCAAGGGGAAAAAAAGGCAAATTCAGAGTATCCTATTTCCTTAGATCCTAGGCACTTTCTTCAAGACATGTGAAAAGCACCTCGGGATAATGCTCAATACAAAACTAAATGTAATTCTATAACCATTTTGTCCCCTTCTCCCAAATCCTTAGTCAAAGCGCAGAATCGTGTCCCGGCCCCTTATCTGACACTCCTGAAGACAGCCTTGCTGGTTTACAGCATCCCCCTGCAGGACTCCTTACATCAAGAGGCAGGCTTTGGCCCTCACTCTGGGGGAAAGCTGACTTGGATCCCATGTCACCCTTTAATCATCACCAGTTGTCTTTAATTACATTATGATCTGAGAACTATAACAGAAGCTTAAGTGGAGGAAAAAATCTCCATCATCTAGGCCAGAGCCTTCCACAAGGTATACTAAATATTTGTTGAATAAAAGATTGAAATCATGAGTACTGATTTCATGTGACTGGGTTTCGTTTTACTAAATGCTACCTGTTTTATCTATACTGAACACCAATGACTGGCCTTATAAGAATGTTAATAATTCTATTTCACCCTGAACATGACATGCTCGCTCACATGTATCTTTTCTTTCTTTAAAATGTTCAAAACCTTTAACGTGGAAAGCAGAGAAAGACCTTGAATGTTTCCCTTGGTTAACCCAGAGTGGTTCTTGTCTCAGTGCCTGGGAAGCATTCTTGATATGTCACTCTTACTTTTGGCGAGACTGTCCTATAAGTAATCATCACTCTGCTATATTATCCGCGGTAAGGTTGGAGGTTGTGGCCTCAAAGAGCTATGGAAACCACAACAGACTATAGCCTAGGACAGGTTGGTGGCAGTGGCCACTGAGTCAGAGCTGCCAGTGCTTATCAAGCGGTGTTTAACCTGCTCCTGTGGAAGCCACCACAGTGGTAAAGAATATGAATTTCTGAATCAGACAGACATGAGTATAAGTCATGGCACTGCCAGTTCCTTTCCTGTGACTTTGGACAAGTCATTTCATGTCTCTAAGCCTTAGCAATTGATGGAATGAGTGCCAAACTTATAGGATCATTGTAAGGATTAAAGGGGATAAATGCAGAGTATGGGTTTAGCACAGGGTCTGGGATATTGAAAATATGCAATACTGGTAGTAATCATTCAAATCACAATTACAAGTTAAAGTAACTCTAGCCAAGGTCCATTCTTAAAATAAAGATGGTACAAAGTTTTTCAAATGGCTTCCAAAGACCTGCTACTTATCCCTTCCTTTTGGTCAGCTGATCAGTATGGAAGCTAAGATCAGAACAATGCAATGAAGAGACAAGAGCTTGGCCTGGCGTGGAAAACACTCCCTCCCTTGGACACCTCCCGAGGCAGCAGTGAGAGTGCCTTCCATATTTCCCTACCTCTGCTTTAAGTTTCATTTTCACTAAACCCCAAGCCTTCTGGAAAAAGAGGAAAGTAAAGCCCTGAATGATATTTCACCTAAGGTGAAAACAGGTTCCTGGGATGAAACCAGTAAGACAAGCGTTTTTTCATTATAGATTAAATTCTTTTCAGATTCAATGTAGAATAAATTTAGGTCATAACATTCAATAGCTAAACAGCTACACAGCCACTAAACTGAATAAAAATCTAACGTCAGGGCACCTCCAATGAATGCAGTCTTTGTGCAAGCCACTTTTTATCATTTACTAGCTCATCTCTTTCAGTGTAGAATTGCCTTCAGGTTGAGTCTTGAATCATTTTTTCCTCCCATGTATGAATGTTTCAAAAGCAAAGCCTGGGGTCAGAAAGAGATGCAGATGGAGAGAGGATCTGCCTGAGGGAGACTGCTGAAGAAACTGGCCAAACTTGACTTCTCTCTCGAGAATGGACTCACTAAGCACCCAGAGACTGGTGTATATGTCAGAGCACCAACTTATCACTTTGCAGTGAAATTAGAAATCCTAAAGAGATTACACACATTCTTCTTTTGACTTGCACCCCTCTCCCTGCGCACCCTCTTGTCATGCGAAGGTCGATAATTATCAGAAAGTGTCTTCTAAACAGGGGAGCAGAACAATTTATTCATTCAATAAGTGCTTATTGAACAGTTGCTATGAGTCTGGCTCTGTGCAAGGCACTGTGAATGATAAACAAATCATACTTCACTTTTGCCATCATATAATCCACAGTCTATTAAAGGACATAAACAGGTAGAGAAGTGAGTATGAAATGATGTGGAACTTGCATAATGTGACATGGAAGGTGTGTGATGCTATGGGAGCCCAGGGCAGAGACCTCTCTCCCAGTAAGAGGGGCTGAAGTGGAGGGGAGTTGGAAAGAATTTAAAGGCAGTGATCCTGGAGCTAAGACCTAAAGGATGGCTTAAGAGTAGCAGATGAAGTTAGGAGAAGGCTTGTAGGGAGTGGTAGGGAGAGGGAGGCAGGGAAGAGCGTCCAAGTCTTAATTCTCTCGGCTCGTTAACCGTAGGCCTTCTGCTCTGCAGGGTTGTTTGAAGACGGATATTATTTCCACAGTAGAGATACAGTTTCCTCAAAGTCCAGACCAGGTGTCCTTGGGTACCTTTTCCTCTGGACGTTACTAGGAAGGCTAATTTCAGTGTCTCCCTTGGTGAGTATCTCATTGAGTCGCATCCTCTTGTTGAAAAATCAAACTCATCTCACTGGCCTAGAATATTTTCTATCTTTGACTTTGTACAGAACTACCCCGATCTATTATGTTTTGATGTTTTGCTCATTTCTCTGAAGGCAATTAGATATTTGTTATGGCCAAATTGTTTGTCCAGGGAACATATCCCTTGATGTATATCTATGTATTACCTATACGATGACTTTTGCAAGTTATAAGGAAGATTGCTCCAGATTTGAGGTCCAGAGAAATGTAATAGGTTAAGAGCACATTGTATGTATTTCTCTTATATTTTAGTGGATACCACACCTCTAGACAATTATTTCTTCATCCTTCATTTGCTCATCGGTAAACTGATCATATAGGTATCCTGTCCCACAGAGTACAGATAAGATGTTGAGCAAAAGGCAGACATAGTCAGGTCTCTAATGGAATTCACAGTCCAGTAAAGGAGAGAGAGAATAATCAAGTAATCAAGATCTTAAATGGAAAATTAAAACTGTGATAACGTTATATATAAATAAGAGACTATAGAATAATGGTGGCAAGAGAGACAGGAGAAGCTAAAATATAAGGAATGTAGACATTTTCCACGTGATAGGAAAGGAGGCAGTTTCAGTCCAGGTAGGGTGAGTAGAACCAACTCAAATCAGGCAATACAATTGTGAAAGAGGTTGCAGTTTTCTAAGAACTAGGAAAGGATGCAGAGCCTGACTACAAAATAGGGCTCAGCTTTTAAATCTGAGACTCAGGTAGAATTACTCTGGACATGTAGGCAAATCCATCGATATCCCGTGTCCTAGGCCAGTGACCTCAGTTGACTAGAGATGGCAAATCTGCTCTGCTTATTTGGGTAAGTGTCTTTGCATTCCGTGAGGTCTCGAAATAAAGCCAAGAGGTGGTAAAATAGGTAAAACACGCCCGTAAGTATTAACACTTGTTATCTGGCTTTGACAGGTTTTGCAATCATAATAATTTGTGTGTTTGTTATCTGTGGCAGTGCTTCCCAACCGTTACCATGTCATGAGACAGATAATATTTCAAAGGAATACTGGAGTTGCTAACTGGAGGGATTTGGAACCCCTTATGAGGCTGTTCTTGGCAGGATGCAATCAGGCCATGGACTCTGACCACCTCAAGCCCCACCTGCCTCACAGATTGAGGACATCAATTCTTGAGACACACTGTGCAGACTAGGGGATAAACGCGGATTTACACTGTATGAAATGGGTAAGCTGACTGACCCACTGGACTTGTTATTTTGATTTTAAATGGTTAACTGGTAACGTGATTTTAATTGGAAATGTATAGGATAATGAGATTGATTGTATTTGTAAACTGTTTGTTTGATAATCTGATCCCTTACATCCAAAACTGGAGATTTATTAGTTTTGAAAGTAGTGTTCAAGTGTCTAAGAAAATTGTTTGAGTTTTAGATCTGCCTATAACTGTGCCCTGGGAGGATCGGATCTATTACATTTGTGATTGTAATTTGAAACATCTAAGGAGATATGATTAATTAACTAAACAAGTTAGATTAAATGTTATGGAAAATGTAATCTGTTAAATTTATAACTAACATTACTATTAATCAAATTATATTAATCAAATAACAAATTAGACATTTCTTATATTTATACAGAAAATAACTAGATTTGTAAATTGAAAAAGTGATTCATCCTTGAGATTAAAACTTATTAAGAGAAGCTAGTTTTTAAAAATTTCAATTTCAGTAATTTTAGTATTAATTAAAATACAAGTAATAGTAAATATTCCACTGAATGTGTAAAATCCACCCACATACATTACAAAACTCAACTGACAACATGAAGATAAGGGCATAATCAGTAAGAATACATGATAACAAAGTTTGATTTGGTCTAGGGGGCCAAAAAGGTTTTTCCTAGAGAGTAAGTTTAGCCTGGATCTGAAGATTAGGAGAAAAAGAGGTCCAGTGAGGAGACGGGAGAAGAGCATTACAAGTACTGAAGAAGAGAAAAAGAAGAAGCAGCAGGGGAATATGAGGAGGTAAAGAGGAAGCACTGGGGGTATGTGTAAAGGCCCTGGGGTAGCCTTAGGCATTGGGGAATATAAAAACTGTCAATCAGTCTAGAGCACAGAGAACAAGGGAGAGCAGAGAGCTAGGGCCCCAAGTATGCTCTCACCTCATATAGTATTCTGCATGGGAGTTTTCTCTTTAAAGAGGCTTCCTCCACCTCCTTTCTAAAATTACTCCTAGCTAGTTACTCCCTAATCCCTTATACTACTTAATATTTCTTCATAGTCCATATCACCCCTGAAAATAAAACTCTATTTTTTATACTTTTTAATTGTTGATCTCCCCCACTAGGATATATTCCATGCCTCCATGAGGACAGGAGCTTTATTTGTTTTCTTTACCACTGTTTCTGTGGTGCTTTGAACAGTGTCGGCATTCAAAACACATTTCTTAAAGGAATGAATCAAGCAATGCAACAATAAACACAAGAAGAGCCTTATAGGGACTTCCCTGGTGGTCCAGTGGTTAAGACTTCACCTTCTGGGACTTCCCTGGTGGCACAGTGGTTAAGACTCCATGCTCCCAATGCAGGTGCCCGGGTTCGATCCCTGGTTGGGGAAATAGATCTCACATGCATGCCGCAACTAAGAGTTTGCCTGCCACAACGAAAAAGCCAGCGAGCTGTAACTAAGGAGTCTGCCTGCTACAACTAAGAGCCAGTGCAACCAAAGAAAGAAAGAAAGAAAGAAAGAAAGACTTCTCCTTCCAACGCCGGGGGTGCAGGTTCAATCTCTGGTCAGGGAGCTCGGATCCCACATGCCTCCGGGCCAAAAATCCAAAACATTAAACAGAAGCAATACTGTTAACAAATTCAATAAAGACTTTAAAAATGGTCCACATTAAAAAAGAAGAAGAAGAAAAAAAAGAAAGACCTTGTAGACCACGCTAAAGATTTCGGTCTTCCAGCTAAGAGTAGGCAGAAGGCCTGGTCAGTTTGCATTTAGAAAATACTTGGCTAACCATATAGTGAAGACAAATGAAAAATGATGGCTGCTTGGGCTAAGACTGTGACAGTGGAAAGAGGTATGCACAGATTTGGAAGTTGAGAGAGCTTGTTGACAGACTGGATATGCAAGAGTGAGGGAGGAGGTCAAGTCTGGCTCCTAGGATTCTGGCTTATGGAACTAGACACATGGGAATGCTACTCACTGAGACAGAAGACAATGGAAAGGGACCAAACTGGATATTGTGCATATGTTGAGATCAAGGTACCTAGAAGTATTCAAGTGTACATGCCAGGTGGACAGGTCTATGTGTTGGAAGCTAAGCTGATGATTTATATTAATGGTTCATCACGTGTAAGTAATAACTGAATCCATGGATATCAGTGAAACTGAGGCAGAAAGTATAGAGTAAATAGTACAGAGTGCAAAGTAGAGGGGTCCTGTGATTAAGCCTTGACTAATTCTAGTATTTAATGACCTAAAGAGGGATTGAACAGAGATGTTAGAGGAACATCAGGAAAATGTCATGTCACAGAAGCCAAAGAGAGAGTGTGATTCAAGAGGGTAGGGAGTGGTAAGTTAACACCAAGAAATGCTCCAGAGAGATTAAATAATGGAGAGCTGAAAGGTGGTCACTGAATTTAGAAACGTGGTGGTTACTGGTCATTTAATAAGCATTGTGATGTTGGCTTGATGTGATCATAAGGCATTTTGGACTGGGTGAGCAGTAAGAGGTGAGAAAATGGAGACACGAATAAAAGCAACTCTTACAAAAAGACAGGCTGTAAAGGGAAGGAAAGTGGAGAGGGACATAGTATCAGGAGAGGAATTTTTAATGGGAGAATTGGTTTTGCTTGCTTGTTTGTTATAAGAGGCACTTGAACATGTTTAGATGTTGATGTTTTCAAGAAAAAGATTGAAAGGAGAAAGAGAAGGACAATCTGTCGTCCACGTGCAGTCCTGGAGAAAAGGGAAGTAAGCATGAGAGAAGGAAGAGAGAGTGAGAGCTGGTGGAAATAGGTCTGTAGATTTAGGGTTGGGAACTGAGAGCATTTCCCATATGATAGCTGTACTGTCATGGATTATCCTCCAGTGATGTTACGTGTGTAATTCTTGTCACCTCCTCTATGAAGCCTTCCACGATACCCCTTAGGACTCCTTCAGATTTAACCAGGTAATCTCTGTGCTTCCCTGGTATCTTGTGCCTTTCTCTCTACTGTAGCAAGTAATACTGAATTGCATTTTAATTTACATGGAAAAACTTTTTTTTTATTATACCATACCTTCTTGGGACTTCTTGAAGGCAGACTGTGCCTTACTCACATCTTGATTCCCAGGACTGGTACAGGATGGGTGCTAATGAACTGAACTGACCCATGCTCATATTATAAATCTTTAGAAGGTGGATACTGCTTTTTTTTTATTGTCTTTTGACTACTCTCTAATAAGGCTGAGTGTCCACGTGATAATACTTTCTGTTTAAAGATGCCTCTTCCACTAGTCGTCCTACTCACGTGGTAACCATTTGGGACACAAGTAAGATGGAGGTTAATAAGTAGAACAGGAATAAAGTTTCCACATCAAAATAAGTTTAACAGAATAGGTAACTTTCCAGAATCTTTCATATGGTAATATTGGTTATGACTCTTCAAGAAAGGGGTATAAGTGAAACTCAGTGCTCTTTCTACTGTAGGAGTGGGGAGTGGAGTCTTGTCTTCACATCACATTATTTTAGGAACACTGCAGAGACCAACGTGGCCATAGCCCATCAATAACATAATTCAGAGCTCCTGGGTTACTAGAGGCTTCTGACTTTTAAAATCACGTGGCTCTAATTTGTATGTTCCATTGAACTAGAGTTGTGATACTTGTAAGGCCATGGTTTACACATGTATACTCTATCTCTTGCTTGTTTCAGAGTTCTTATTGCTCCTTCCATCCCTCCCTCCCTCCTTGCCTCCTTTCTTTATAATTTCCTTTCTTTCTTCGTAGCCTTTGCCTTCTTCTCCTTCTCCTTCTTCCTCTTTCCGTCTCTCTCTCACTCCCGCCCTTCCTCTCCCTTTCTTTTTGTTAATTCACTCATGGTGGTTCTCCCCCAACATACCTACCATGAGAGAAGGAAGTTTATCTGTCTTTATACCACCAAAATCCCAGAACGTCACCTAGTGTAAACTAAGGCCTTGATAAATCTTTAGAAATGAAAGAACTCTCCCTCTTTGATCATGCAAAGTTTAAATAAATGCTGATCCGACATCAGCCCTTGAGATCTGTTTGCTGAAATGACCCATTATTTGACTTTTTAAAGAAAATCAACTAGTTGTTTATGCACACAGCATAACAGTAAATTTTCTACTGAAACACTGAATCAATTCCTAGACAAATTATATTTGCAAGAAAGGGAAATCCCTGAGGCCATGCATGGGGATGAAGCACAGACTCAGTGAAGCTAGGGTCTTGGGAGATGAGCCACTTGCCCATGTTGGAGAGAAAGAGAAAGAGGTACTTTTAGTGAAGACACAAAGATGTGACTGATGGGCCCATGAAGAATTTCTATTTTGCTTGAATTCCTTTTCCTAGTTCCAAATGTCATTTGGGGCTTTTTATAAGATGATTGATGCTAAATCCCTATTCATCTTGTTGGTAAGTCAATGAGTATTTGTATTTGTAACCATCACTTAAGACTAAAGACCTAGTCAATCAGTGGATGGAAACACAATATGTGATGGTGTTCATATTCCATCATGTTGCAATAAAACAGATAAGGTTTCAGGGACAGATTCCCCTGCCCTTTAAAGAGATTTCTCCTCACCTATGGTTGTAAATGACAGCATCTATCCTAATATCTCAGGAAACTGACCAAAGTAATTTCATTTTGTATCTCTTGTTATAATAGCTTGAATGGTCAGGTATTGAAACACGTACAACTTAGATTAAAGGAAACAGCAGCATTGTATCGCAATGCCAGGGAAGCGATTATTGCAAACAAGGACATTTACTAGAAAATGCCTATCTCAGAATTCACCTTGGCAGGAAAAATGATGTAAGACCTTCTGCCAGAGTCTATTCCTTTTTTAATATCACAAAGGGAGAAAAAGCTTCTGGAGCTCATTAAGAAAGCATATTTCTAAACAACACCTCTAGGAAAGTTGTTTCTTCACCTAATAATACATGTATTTTATCTTTGGGCCTTTTAAGGTCTCTTTAACTTTTCTGAATTGTTTAATTGGTTCTGTATGGTGAGATTTCTATTGTCAATATTTAATTCATGACAACAGCAGGGGCATTACCTGAAGAAGGCCAGCTCTGATCACCATGGCCAGTCCCCATGGATCAGAAAATGGGAGGCTTCATTATTTCAATTTAAAGTTTAATATGCAGAAGGAAATCTTGTTTCCTTATTTCTCAGTTATTTGGAGATGGAAAATAGTCCTATATACTAAAATTTGGTATATTCAAAATCCATGTGTTCTAAATTATGTTGAAGTTTATATTTAATAGATTGCAAAGAAAAAAGATGATTTAGTCATTTTAAGTTGAGGACTATGAGGGCTGGAAAAACTCTGAAATCCAGATAATATGCATCGTTGATCAGAAGCATCATGTCTATTGGGTGATGGTTTTCAACAGAAATATGTCAGACCTAATATTCTACCCACCATACTCCCTCAATGCCTAGCACAGTGTTATAGTGAAGGTGCCTGCTGGTTTTTTTTGAATTTTGTTTGTATGAAAAAGTGTGTGAGTGAATGAATAAGTGAATGAATGATGCAGCAAAGTAGAAAATGAGGTGTCTTTAAGTTCAAAAGTGGTTATTTTTATAGCCAGCACCTATTGCCAATGACACATTATGGGATAGGGGAAAATGCCCTTGAGTTATATGTTTGCTGAGAGGATTTTTCTCTGCATCGAAAGGGTTTGTTCCATGAAATGAAGACCTCATCTGTTCTGCTCACCATAGTTTTCTAAAAGCTCTAACATGATTTTTTTTTTTTTTTTTTTCGGTACGCGGGCCTCTCACTGTTGTGGCCTCTCCCGTTGCGGAGCACAGGCTCCGGACACGCAGGCTCAGTGGCCATGGCTCACGGGCCCAGCTGCTCCGCGGCATGTGGGATCTTCCCGGACCGGGGCACGAACCCGCGTCCCCTGCATTGGCAGGCAGACTCTCAACCACTGCGCCACCAGGGAAGCCCAGCATGATATTTTTTGAATCAATGAATGGCTTGCTCTGCAATAGTCCATGAAAAAACATTACTCATTCTTCAATATTTCCTCCCAGTCCTCTACTTCTGAAAATGAACTAGCAACCATTCAAAGGCAATCTGCTCCCAGGTACTCTGTTTGAATCATCAGCCTTACTTTAAGGATTGTGATATGCCAAGTCTAGACTTAGTAGGGAACTTTTATGAACGGATGGCTGTCTAAAATCTTATGGGCTTTACTGTGAAAGGGGTTAGAGAAGATTGTGTAGAGTTTTAACATAAAATTAAGCCACCAATATTTTTGATAACCTTACACATTCATCCCAAATTTTGGTCTCTAGGAGTCTACCTTTTTCAATTGCTCAGAGAAAGCAAATGTGGGCAGCCAATGTGCCCACCCAGAAACTGAAGAACAGTGAGAACCTAACATAAAGGTAACCATGTGCCTAAAATCGGAGGCATTATGCCTCTTTCAGGTGCTAAACTCCACTTGGGGAGATAAGCTTATCATTTAGACACACAGGGAATAAAGTGAAAATAATTACAGAGCGATATATACACAAGCATGCCTTGTCTTAAAATATTCTTATTACGATAAAGTTAATGCATAAGCAATGTAAACATTCTGAAGAGAATAAAGAAGGGCCGGAAATTAAATGGTAATGCCATGATTCAGAAATTTTGAACTATTAATATCCTGACTTGTTTCCCAGTATTTTTATGTCCATCTGCATGTGTGCATGAGGATAATAGGATCATATTCGTGTTTAATTTTGTGACTTTTTTTTTTTTTTTTTTTTTTTACTGAGCGTGATAATATAAACATTTGTCTATATCACTCATTCTGACCTCTTATAGTATCCTATGGCTGGAAAATGGATGTGTGGCTCCCAGTGGTTTCGCCATAGTGGTCCCACTGAAAGACTCTCTCAAAGTACTTTTTGCCTATTTTCAAGGCTAGATGTGATACGAAAACCTAGTGGAATCTCAAAAGAGTTCATCCTGGGACACAGATCCAAAGTAGCACTGCAGAATGTGAAGATCACAGCTTTTTACTCTGGCATATCTAAGTCTTCAGCATGTGTGTTCATTATATCTGTAACTTGATGAGATCTAAGCCTGTTTCCATTGTCATTCCTCCTCCTGACATTATCCTAAGTAGGTTACCTGGCCTTCTCTCTGTTCTTCTTGTTATGGAAACATTATTTATGAAGAGTGGCTAAAATAATTTCTTTACTCAGAAGTTGTCCTATACATCACTAATTAAATCCAAACATAAGTTACAACAGATCCCTTTTCATGTTGAGTAATGCCACGATTACACTACCCACTCCGTGTTCTGTGTCTTTTCATGGCTGGAATCTTGGTAGAGTCCTGAAGAACTGAAAAATGGAGGAAGGGACAACATGCTAACAATATAATCATTAAAAACTCAGCCTTTAAACTCAATGCTTTACTTAGTTCCATGTTCACTTTTTCTTACCATAAAGGTATGTTTTCATTCATTACCTCATAAACTTCCTTGAGCATAACAAAAAATTTGTCTGCTGCTTGTCCTGTTTCCTGGTGGAGAGCTTCTAAAACCCTTGATATTCCCTGAGCAATAGGAGTGTCTTTGTTATGCTAATAAGGTGACTCATGGTGGAGCCCTTAGCTGCAGTTGTGCTAGCTGAGCTGGTCAACAAAAAGACCTACCATGTCATTAGAGGTTTGGGACTTGAGCCAGCCCAACCTCGGGAGAGAAGAGGGAGCTAGAGATTGAGTTCAGTTACATGACCACTGACCTAATGAATCATCCTTACATAATGGAACTCCAATAAAATCTCTGGACACCAAAGCACAGTGGAGTTTGGTGACTGAACACATCAATGTACTGCGACAGTGATACATCCTGATTCCATGGGGAAAGAGCACAGAAGCTCTGTGTTACCTCCTAGACTTTGCCCTATGGTCATCTTTTATAGCCAAACTGTTAACATAAGCACTCTTTTCCTGAGTTATGTGAATGGTTCTAGCAAATTATCAAATCTGAGGGGCATTGCAGGAAACTCACGGACTGAGAGCCTGTTGGTCTGAGGTGTAGATGGCCTGAGCAGTGGCTAGTGTATGAACAGAAGTCTTGTTGTGGACCATGCCCTAAACCTGTGGTGTCAGATGCTAACTCCAGGTAGTTAGTGTCAGAATTCAATTGTATTGCAGCAGTTCCAGTTGGGATGGAGACAAGAATAGTTCCCAACTTTTTGATGTAGGAATGATATTTCTAGTTTTATAGGGGAAAATGCTAATGTTTAGAAACATTAAGTAATTCTCATCAGGTAATACAGGTAGTAAGTGACAAGATGTAGAACTTAAACCCAGATCTATGTGATTCCAAGCTCTGTGATCCTTCTGTCTTATGCCAATCTTCTCTAACTTTCACAAAGTTCAGATATTATAAATGCTTATCCCAGTGCCATTACCGGGAATGGTGCTGAAAATAGAACTGCTAAGGGAAACATTTCTGGTCCTAAGTCTTCAGTCTCCTTAGGGTGAGAAGTGTTCAGAGCAATGTAATTTTACAGAATAAATCTGCAAGTGCTCAGACAAAGGAGAATGTCCCGGGATATGGCCTGCATAAATAGCTTTCTTATTTCCTGATTTCCTTTCTTATTTCCTGATTTCCTCTAAGGAATGAGAGTCCCACAGTCTTGAGTAATAATCAATAATTACTGAGCCCCTGATGTTCAAGGCCACTGTGTTAGGCTCTGAGGATACAGGAAGCAGGAGTTAAGGCCACCGCCCTTGAGCAGCTAACAATCCAGTTTGGAAGATAGATGAAAGCAGAGCATGATAAATAATTCAAACAAAAAAGATCACCCAAGGAAGATATTGGGTAAGGGTGATTGTAGAAGGCTTCCTGGAAGAAGAAGATCTGAAACTGGGCCTTGAAATGTGTATATGACTTAAAAAGGAGTGACTTGCAAGACTGGAATAGAACAGCACATGCAATGTGCCTACTACAGTGTCTACAGTGAAAATGATGATGATGATGGTAATTCAAACAATTCTGCAGCTTGTAGGTAGATACACTTGTTACAGTAGCCAGGAGTAAAACAGCTAAGTATACATTTTGAAATGAAACACAGACTATTTAATTTTGTTGCTGGAAGTCTTTGAATTAGAGGTACTTTTATACCTGACAAGAAGGGGAGGTCCCTGATAAGGGCAAAACATACCTGTAGATGCCCTAAAAGGAGGCATCCATTATGTGATAAGGAAAATTCCAACGCCTGGGGTTTATAAAACAAAGAAAGGACTGAATGTGATGCAATATTACACTTCTTAGGTCACCATCTCCAGACAGTGATAGCAAGATGCTAACACAGGTGCCAGGCCAGTGTCCCCAGACCACGGTGGGGAACCATCCCTCCCTCCCTTCCTCTGACACTCTGTGGTTCCGGTAGGGTTGACTCACACTAGGTTCCATGGCCAGGCCCTGAGGGTTTTAAGCCAGACACGGTCTCCTCCTCCCCTAACCACCATGATTGATTCAAGAGGGACACATGAACAAATGTGAGCCAATAAGAGACAGGATATCTAAGGATTTAGGCAGGAACAACCAGAGGGGACCTGTCCTCTTCCCTTGGACAATGTAGTTCAAGGCTGGTCATGAGCTTGCAGCTAGCAGCAGCCAGCTGTAGAAAAGAAAAGAGCTGGGAATGGGGACTGGGCAGTGTGTAGAGCCTGAAGATGAAGCCAACACTACAAAAGATGGAGCAAAAGAGAAAAATCAGGTTCTGGTTACAACACATATGTTATCAGATAAAGCACTGCTTGAATCATTTCTGAATCATTCAGATCTGTGAGCCAAGAACTACCCTCCTCACTCCCATTTTTTGCTTAATTTGGTTTGAGTTGTTTTTTCTCTTTTACAACCAAAATATTCCTAACTGGTGATGACAGACAAGCAGGTTCTGAGATTATTCAATTTATTTCAATTTATTGCCTGAGAATGTTCACTCCAAGTATTAACCATTTGTGTAAAACAAATACCTAGCAATATTTTCTAAGCATAAGTCACTATGGATATTTGCAATTTCAGCTGGTATCTGAAAAAATGACTTGCAGAGATCTGTCAAATCTATCAGATCATGATGATTACTGCATAATGGCATAATCTAATGAGGTTTCATTTACATTCACATATGGCAAATTTTAAAGCATTATGCATATGAAATAATTTAGATGAAGCACTTAGCACTACTCATTCTCATTTTGAATTCAGTGACTCTCTTTTCATTCAGGCAGTAGGACCCTGCCTGATATTAGAAGCCTTAGGGTCTCCTCAAATGAGAATCTTAGTTCAGAATATGAGCTGGCACTACCAGGGTGAGAGCCAGGGGTATGTGAAGCAAAGAGAGACGACAAGCATGCAGAGCACTGCCCTTTCTAATGCCAAGATGCCCACACTTTGCACATCGCATCTTCATTCTCATTTCTGCCATAAAGGCCATAAGGCTATGTGATGGGAATAATGGGGGCTGCTCAGAAAGACAGAGAGGACCATCAAAACCACCCCATCCTCACTAGTAGCTCTACAATTACATACCAAAAAAAATCTCTCAATATCTCCAAGCCCCAGTATTTTCACCAGTGGAGAGTCACTCCTGTAAACCAGATCATTCTTATCTTCAGAAGACCTCATTCTTTCTTTGCCTTTGCCCTATTCCATTTTCCTTGCAAAAGGTGAGTGATGGGTGGTATAAAGATCCATCCATGATTTCCTATGCAGACTCATTGGATGCTAAAATTCAGAAGGTATATCTTTCTGATAGTGTGCAAAAGCCCTGCTGAGCCTTGACAAAGAGCTTCCTGGGGCCATGGTAGAGAAGGAATGCAGTATGCCTATGTCTGAGCAGGGAGTAGTATTTTCTAAGCCCAGTATTACATGGAAGACTGATTTCTTTCCTTTATAGGGACTTTCCCTTTGCACTTAGCTTTCATCTCTCTGGTTGTAACAGCTAAGGTCAGAAACTGCTGCTTTAATGGAGGCCAGAGTCAACAGAACAGTATGTACGAGTTGCTGAATGAAAATATGTCATATTTTTATTTACTTTTAATAATAGTAATAATGCATGTAGAAATAAATACATTTATGTATTTTTATATTTCTTTAAAATACTATATATCTTTTAATTATACTTTTATACATAATTGCTTAAAGACTATTAATTTTTTCTCATTTTCACATATCTTTAAAAGATAACTGACTATTTAGGGTAAAACTAATATCAATATACTTTAGGGTTTATAAACATATTTACTTCTACATACACTATTACTATAGGGTTTACTTTATGTTAAAGTAAAATATATAGCAAAAAGAGCACAAAGGTCAGCTTGGGGTAAATGGAATGATAGTGTGGTGACATTCTTAGAATGTTCATAAGTGGTATAATATTTGAAGGTAGCTCTGAAAAGTTAAAGTTGCAGATAGTAATCTCTAGAGCAACCAACTAAAAAATAACACAAAGAGGTAAAACTAAGAAGTCAGTAAAAAGTATAAAATGGAACACTAAAAATGTACCTGATTTATCCAAAAGAAGGCAGGAAAGGAGGAACAAAGGAACTAAGGACCTTTGAGACACTGTTATGGGCTGAACTGTGCCTCCTCGCAAAATTCATATGTTGAAGTCCTAAGCCCCAGTACCTCAGAATGTGACTCCATTTGGAGTTAGGACCTTTAGAGAGGTAATTAAGTTAAAAGTGGGCCCTAACCCAATATGATTGATATCCTTATAAGAAGAGGACATTTGGTTACAGACATAGGGATAGAGGGAAGACAATGTAAAGACAAAGAGACAAGATGGTCGTCTACAAGCCAAGGAAAGAGGCCTGGAACAGATTCTTCCTTTATTGCCCTCAGAAGGAACCAACTCTGCAAACACCCTGATCTCAGACCTTCAGCCTCTAGACTGTGAGAAAATAAATTTCTGTTACTTACCCAGTCTGTAGTACTTTGTTATAGTAGCTCCAGCAAACTAATACAGACATATAGAAAGTAAATGCCAAGAAGCTAAACTTCAACTCCAACAATACTGATACTTACTTTAGGTGTAAATGGATTAGCACTACATGTAAAATGCAGACACTGTCAGACTGAATAGAAAAGCAAGATCCAACTATATGCTGTTTTCAAGAAACATACTTTAAACATAAAGTCACAGGTTGAAATTAGAAGGGTTGAAAAAGATATACCATGCATACCACAACATATAAGAAAGGCACACAGCCATATTATATCAGAGAAAGAAGACATTAGAACAGGAAAAGTTACAAGAGGAAAAATAAGGACATTTCATAATGATTAAAACAGCAATTCATTGATAAATCATAACTATCATAATATATACCAATATATAATACATGGATTAATTGTAATGCATTATTCTGGTAATAAACAATTGAAAAATAAAATTAAATTTATAATAGCAACCAAAATATCAAACACCTTAGAATAAACCCAATGGAAGATATGTAAGACCTCTACATTGAAAATTACAAAACATCCTCAGAGAAATTAAATAAGATCCAAATAAATGGAAAAGTATACAGTTTTCATGAATCATAAATCTCACAATTGTGAAAGTGTCTATTCTCTTGAAATTGACCTATAGATTTAATATAGTCCTAAGCAAAATCCCAGCAGGCTTTGTTGAAGAAAATTGCAAAGTAATCTTAAAATTTATATAAAAATTCAAAGGGTCTAAAATAAGAAAAAACAATCTTAAAAAAGAACAAAGTGGTAAAACTTATACTCTATGAACTCAAAATAAAGCTACAGTAATCAAGGAGGCATGGCCAAGATGGTAGAGTAGGAAGACCCTGAGCTCACCTCCTTCCACAGGCACACAAAAATTACAACTATTTACATAGCAACTGTTGATGAGAAAAGCCAGAAAACTCACAGAAAAGATCTTCTACAACTAAAGATATAAAAAAGGAACCACCTTAAAAAACTAAAAATAGAATTACCATATGATCCAGCAATCCCACTACTGGGCATATACCCAGAGAAAACCATAATTCAAAAAGACACATGCACCCCAATGTTCACTGCAGCACTATTTACAATAGCCAGGTCATGGAAGCAACCTAAATGCCCATCAACAGACGAATGGATAAAGAAGATGTGGTACATATATTCAAGCCATGAAAAGGAACGAAATTGGGTCATTTGTTGAGATGTGGATGGATCTCGAGACTGTCATACAGAGTGAAGTAAGTCAGAAAGAGAAAAACGAATATCGTATATTAATGCATATATGTGGAACCTAGAAAAATGGTACAGATGAACCAGTTTCCAAGGCAGAAATTGAGACACAGATGTAGAGAACAAACGTATGGACACCAAGGGGGGGACGCGGTGGGGGTGGGGTGGGGTGTGATGAATTGTGCGATTGGGATTAACATGTATACACTGATGTGTATAAAATTGATGACTAATAAGAACCTGCTGTATTAAATAAATAGATAAATAAATAAATAATAAAGATATAAAGAAGGAACCATAATAAGAGGGTAGGAGAAATAGAGACATGGTATATTCAAGGCCCGTATCCATGGATGGGCAACCCACAAACAACAGGATAATTATAATTGTAGAGGTTCTCCCCAAAAAGTAAGTGGTCCGAGACCCACATTGGGGTCCACAGCCTGGGGGTCCTGCACAGGGAAGATGAGCACCCAGGACATTTGAAGCCCAGTAGAGCTCACTTTCAGGAGAGCTTGGGGCTGTGAGAAATAGAGACTTCACTCCTAAAGGGTGCACATAAAATCTCACATGCTCTGGGACCCAGTGTAGAAACAGTATTTTGAAAGAAGCCTAGATCATACCCACTGGCTGATTTTGGAGAGCCTCCTGGAGAGGCAGAAAACAGCTGGGGCTCGCCCCAGGGAAACAGACACTGGTGGCAGCCATTTTGGGAAGCATGTTCTAATACGAGCACACTGGTGCTGGCAAGTGCCACTTGGGAATTCTCCCTCTAGCTTATTAACATCAGGACCTAGCCCCACCCAACAGCCTCTTAGCACCAGTACCGTGTTGTCTCAGGCCAAGCAACTACCTGGGCAGAGACACAGCTCCACCCACCAACAGGCCTGCTGCACCAGGACCCAGCCCTGTCCACCAGGGGGCTTAGGACCTGGCTTTGCATGCCAGTGTGCTGAAACTAGCCCCGGCACCACCAGGGCCCTGCAGCCAGAGACCGTGAGACCAAGCTACACACACCAGTGGGCTCACACTAGCCCTGGAACTAGCCTCACAACCCAGTTGTCAGGCACCAGCCCTGGGACCCCCTGGGCCCCAACCCTGACCACCAGTTGGCAGACACCAGCACCAGGACCACTAGAACCCTTCAGCCAGCCACCCTGGGATTTGGCCCCACCCACCGGTAGGCCAACACCAGCTTTAGGACTCCCTGGACCCCACAGCCAGCCATCTCAGGAACTAGCCTTGCCCACCAGCAGGCTGACATTCTATCCGAGACCCCAAGCCCTATATCCACGACTCCAGAACCTACCTCTGCCCACCAGTGGGCCAGCACTTGTCCCAGGACCCCCAACCCTGGGCCCACAGCCAGTGGCCTTGTAACACAGTCCCACTCACCAGCAGCCAGCAGCCTTCACACAAAGCAGAATCTGGCAATCGACCAGACAGAGAACAAGCCATGCCTACCAGACCACCCACTGAGTAACCCTGCCACAACAGAAGAACCCATGCAGCCCAAATAAGGGGCACCCCTAGAGCATATAGCTCTGGTGACCAGAGGGGAGTGAGCGGATGGGACACACAGGACAATCTCCTACAAAAGGCCATTTCTCCAAGGTTGGGAAACATAAACAAACTACCAAATATTGATACAGAAATAAAATTAGGCAAAATGAGGAGACAGAGGAACACATTCCAAAGGAAGGAACAAGGTAAAGTCCCCAAAGAAGAACAAACTGAAGTGGATCTAGGCAACATACCTGATAAAAAGTTCAAGGTAGTGATTGTAAAGATGCTCAAAGAAGTCAGGAGAAGAATGGATGAACACAATGAAAAGTTTAAAAGAGTTAGAAGAGATAAAGAAGAACCAAGTAGAGCGTAACAATACAATAACTGAAATAAAAAATATTCTAGAAGGTATCAACAGTAGATAAGATGATACAAAGGAATGGATCAGTGAGCTGGAGGACAGAATAGTGGAAATAACTGAAGTTATAACTCCTTTATAAATATTTAAAAGAATTTTCCCAATCTTCCCTCATTTTTAGATGTGGTAATTAAACTCAAATGTTCCCACTAGGGTTCAGATTTCACACCTGAATTTTTTCAAGAATAGGTTTTTTTAGAAATAAGCGTTCATAGTCAAATTGAATTTGATCTAATCTGAAAAGCAATATAAAAACCCTAGAAGGATGCATCCTAGCTGTCTAGATAGGGCTCTTGGACTGTTAGAGTCCCAAGCCCTCTGGCTCTCACTTTCCTCATCTGGAAAGTAAAATTCCATTTTCATCAAAATTTCACAAAGCTGTACTTAGTCACACTCTTGTACAAATGGAACTACACTCTCAGGTTATGGAGCTGTGGGTTTCTTTTAATAAGTGAGGGGATTTGTGTCTTCCCAAGCTTGATATGTTGGGAAGGAGCTGTGGATTAAAAGGGAGATACGATGAGGATTTAAGCAGATTTATTGCAAATCATTATTGGAGTGCACGAGTTACAGCCCCAAGATTAAGACAAGCCTCTCTCTCAAAAACATTTTCTTCAGTAGTAACAGAGAGGCAAAGCTTTTTTTTTTTTCATTCTCTAATGAGAAATGGTTTAAACTGGGGAACTTCTCCGCACAGTAAAATGGACAGATTCAGGGACATAATGGAAAGATCATTCAGTAAAAGGACTAAAGCTGTTGGGCCTAACAAAACCTCATCAGTTAGAATTAGAATGAGAGGCTCACAGCAACTGACAACCAGCAGGCTGGAACATGTGCCACAGAATCGGCCTTAGACAGATATATTAAATCCTGCCCCTGATCTCTCCCCAGTGCTGACCCTCTGAACTCTGCTTAGAACCCTTGAATGGATTCCCATTTCTCTCAGGAGAGAATAGCAAATCCTTAGCATGCCCTGCAAGTCCAGACCCTGCTTACTTCCCTAGTGATTCTGCCCTCATTCACTGCGCTCCAGCCACACTGTCCTCAAATGGAACAGACTTCACTGCCACAGGGCCTTTGCAAATACTGTCCTCTCTACTTGGAATGCCCTAGTTGGCTCCTCTTCACGCTTTAGATCACAGCTCAAGTGTTTACAATACCATTGGCCATCTCCATAATCTTTCAAATTGAGATCAATGATTAACTGTATAATTCATTTATTCGTGTTAACTGTGTCTCAATTCCCCATTAGAATAAAAATTTCATAAGGACAGGTAGTGCATCTACTATACTGGCCATTCTCTTCCTAATACTTACACAAGGCAAATGTTCAATAAATATTCACCGACTAAGTGAACGGATGGATTTGCAACCTCCAACAACACCAGAAGCTTGGACTATGTATCTCTAAGCGCAACAAATCTTTAAGTTGAAACTTGTGAGTCAGTTGGCTCCGTGAGAGCTGGCTGACGTAGACTTACGTGATATCTGTGGTATGCTATGTGTGTATATGGATGGATAGCTATAGATATATGTTCTCACCCTTTCCTCTGTTCTCTCTTTCCCTGGGTTGCCTTTGTGCTCCCAGGTCCCCTGCCGTGTAGCCCTTTGTTTCTTCATTTCCTCCACTGTGCGCCTATTACTGGTCATTTTCACTTTTTCTCAATCCCCTCCTTCATAGGTCAGGACGTTCCTGTGATTTGGCAGCCTCACTGGTATTCACCATTCATGGCTCCCAGGCTCCTGATTTGATGGCTCTCTTACTTCCAAAGGCTACCTAATTCCCTGCCAAGATATTTGGAAATTATTATTCCCAGAAGAATATTCAAAAGATAGATTTGTCTCTCTCTCTCTCGGTTCATAGGTCTTAGGGCCATGAACAAAGACGATTTTGTTTTTTTAACTCTGGGATGAGTTGTAGGAGCCGCGTGATATTTTCCACTGAATATGCCGTGTATCTCTTTAATAATCCCTTTTAAAACAATAATGACATTGCTGGCTTTTCAAGAGGATGAAAATTGTATAACTAGGACTTTGGAAATGAAAGCTGTTTGGAAAATAATTGAAAATTTCATGTAATGTTATTGTATCTGGGAAATCATTGTAGTACAGACTTATTCATTTATTTGTTCATCAACTTAATGAGCATGTTTTGAGTGGCTAACATGAGCCAGGCACTGTGTTTCTATCTGGTTGGTGATAACAATGATGTACAGGGCAGATGGGAGCTCTTCCCCCAGGAAGCATACATTCATATTGCAGGAAATAGACAGTAAACAATAAAATATACATTTCCGGCAAGCGTATGATGAGTTAGTTATAAGCACTGAAAATCCACTTTCTCTTCCACAGCAAGGAAAGCATTGTTATCCTGCTTTGGCCATGCTATGTGCACTGCCCAATTATTGCAGTGTCTTTCAGTGTGAGTGGGTCATGAAATTACATTTTACTAACATTTTAAACGAATAAAATAGAAAACATCAGAGATTACCTCACATATTAAAGAGAAGTACCGATTTTCGTTTCAGATTTAAATGTATGGATATAACTGTTCTTATGTAGAATATGTCTTACAGCACGTCACCATCAAAAATGTGTCAAAGCATGGCTTCTGCTGTCAGAATGTCAGTATTGTCCCACCCAGTATCAGGTGCTAAGAGACCATTTGATGGCAAGAGAGTTAGCTGGTTCCTCTGGGTGACAAGAAATAGACACATCCCAATTCAGTCCCATTTCATAGGACCTTTCAGTTTTTTAGACTACGAATCAGAAAATATTATTTGAACACATACTCAAGGAGAAGTGAAAATAAGTTATCACTCAGCACAGACAATTTAAAAAATGACATTATGGGGGAGGAAGCACTGGTAGGCTTTCCTAATTATAGATATACCACAGCATTACTAAATTCATTCAAGAAGTCTTTATCGAGTATCTATCATGTCCCAGATACCATGCTAAATAAATCACGGATGGTTCTTACTTTCATCAGGTACATAATCTTATTCATCACTGTTTAAATTAGTGATCCTCAACGCTGGCAGCAAAATATAATCATCTGGGGAGCTTTTAAAAATACTGATTTTCATTCCCAGAAGTTCTGGTTTAATTAGTCTGGGGTAGGGACCCAAGATGAACATTGTTTAAGCTATCCAGGTGTTTCTAATGTGCAGCCTGTATCGAGAATCAGTGGACGATAATGGTCAGTAAGAATCTTGCAAATCTGTATATTATTTAACTTTCCTTAAGACACCTAGAACATTTTCTGTCTCAGAGTCGTAAAATAAATTCTTCTTACAAAAGTAAGGACTTTACAAATTCTCCAAAAATGTCAGCATCTATAAAACACTTGAATTATTTTTATCACTACTGTATTCTCTGGCTGAATACTGTTTATCAGGTTTTCATTGTTTTAATCTTAAAATCTTTACTTTCATTATTGGTTTTGAATCCCATTTATGAAAGTATTTCAATTCCCCATTATTAACCATTTCTCCTAAATGATTAATATTTAAGAATAGAAACTATCCTTTAACTTCCATTTTTAGTGTCAATAAACAAATTAAAATTCCATGCGTATACATTTCTAGATGAAATATTCAAACTGAAATCATTTGGATATTTGTTTCATTTTTGCTAACGTTTCGTCCCATTAATACATTAATTAATTGCTCATTCCTCTTCACCTTCCAATAGTGAATCTCCGTACAGCCAAAGTTTATAAAAAACCTGAAAAAAAATCTCTACCTGATTCAAGTCCCCATTTTCCTCAGCATCCCTTGTGTTTCATCTTTCCAAGAATTTTCAAGCCTTTTTTTTTTTTTTTTTTTTTTT
>NW_020173922.1:2031333-2034358 GCF_003031525.2 Neophocaena asiaeorientalis asiaeorientalis | reverse complement strand
TCTCACCCCCTGCCCCCCCGGGGAAGCCCTTTTTTTTTTTTTTTTTTTTTAATCTATTCTCATCTCTAACACCATGTTTTGCCTTCCCTGAAGATAGGATTAAGGTAACTGATTGAAGAACTCCATTTTTCCTTATCAAATGAAAATGAGCAAACCAACTGAAATATTTGGGAGTTTCCCACCAACTTAAGCTCACCGCCTACTGATGATATTCTTATTTATTCATTCCCTTCTTTGGAGACATCTAGAGGTAACTTTCATCTTCTCTCTTTTCTTGATTTGATCCTTATGACTGCATGCGGGCTATGGAAACATACAGTCACCTTGACTTGGGGGCTCCCGGCTCTGTTGTCTCAGCCCAGTCACTTAAATTCTCTGAGTCTCAATTTCCATATAGGCAAAATGGAGAGATAACATGGTTCAAGTATTAGACATAATGAATATGAAATATTCAACACATATTTATTATACCTTCTAGGGTACAATAAATGGTAGATAGTATTAATATTGAAGTAGCAGGCTTCCCACATTTAATAACAATCCATTATGTTGGGGTAGGGCATAGAGCACCCTTTCCTAGAGATAATTTCAGTCCATCTCTCACTAGAGAAAGAAGGCTTAAACACTGGAGAATTGGTTCCCTAGGAGCACATCTGTCACAGAAACATTTGTTCATCCATTTGACAAATATTAATCAGGTACTCTCTCTGTGCCAGGCTCTGGGCTGGGAGCCAGGGCCCCAGCAGGGATCAGGACAGACACACACTCAGCTCCTTGGAACTTACAGGCTTGCCAGGGAGACTAAAATTCTCATGTGTGTGCTCTCGTGTGATATGAAAAGTTGCCTTTCAGTGCCCCAGGGGCTCTGGTATTGATGAGCCCATCCCTGACAAGCACAGAATCAATGATGATTGATGACAATGATGATGATGATGATGACCTGCATCTTTTATTTGAAAAGGTGAGGGCATTCTCTATTATCACCCCCTTTAGGGAATGTTAAGGCTCCTTTCCCTGCTAATTATTGCAAGAGTGTTTGGACCAAGGAAGGAACGAGGTTTATAGACCCAGTCTACAGTGAACATGTAGCCTTAGAATGTGACAAGTGCTGCCCGATGACTTTGCTGAGGGTCTCTCATTTCTCACAGGTTGATTGGAGAACGGTTCTCAAACGCTGGTTTTCATCAGGAGTCACAGAGTTTGCATTGCTGAATTTTCTCCCAGGTTGATTGGAGAACGGTTCTCAAACGCTGGTTTTCATCAGGAGTCACAGAGTTTGCATTGCTGAATTTTCTCCCAGGCTGATTGGAGAACGGTTCTCAAACGCTGGTTTTCATCAGGAGTCACAGAGTTTGCATTGCTGAATTTTCTCCCAGGTTTTCTACTAGTCATATATATAACCATTTTAAACACTCATTTGTTTCTTACTTTTTAAAAAAACTTAACACTATTTCAAGCATTGATGTTTATTACATTTTTTTTCAAAAGCATCTTTTAATTCACTGCATGTCATTCAGCCTTTTCCTTCACATTTAGACATTACATATCCTCCTTCTTTAGCTACTTTAAATGATACCACATTACTATACTGTAAATATACACTTATGTATAAATATTTTATCATGTCACTAATCATTCCTCAGACTTGATATCTGCAAGGATGTGACAAAGAACTTCACAACTTTTAAGGTTCTTAAAACTTATTCCCAAATTTCTTTCTAGAAAAATAATACCAATGTATATTTCCACAAGCAGGGTATGAGTACCAGATCCATCATGTCTTAACTTGTTCTGAATACACACTCACACACACACACAGATTCAGATTCTATCAAAACTATAGGAGGAACACATGTCTGATGTGTCTCTCATTTTATGATATTAGCAGCCTTTGACACTGAATGCTTACATTTTTTTAATTGGGTGTTACAAATGGCAACAGTCTATCTTTTCATTTTAGTTTATGACGAGATCATTCTGAAGAGAAAGAATGGATCCCCAACCAAAATTGGTTTGGATGTCAAGACATAACGTCACACACACATACCGAGAGGGAATGAAAAGGCTTATTATTTACATAATGAAGCTTCTGGAGGAGCATGGCTGGTTTTCTCAGCTAGCCCAGAAATGACTTGAGAGACCAAGAAAAGCACACTGGCTTAGGGTTTTTATTTTGATTAGAAGGTTAGACTGAGGTGAGGGTTTCTGTGCATGGGTGGGACTTGTGTGGTTTGAACTTTCCATAGGTGCCAAAGGAGAGAGCACCCAATCTTATCAGCTTGCCCAGATTCGGAGCAAAAGGTGAAAAGAGAAAGAATGAGGCTTTAAAGTTGACAGCAGTCAAACATCAAAAAAATAGAGTCAGACATTTTATTAGTTTATTTGTTGGAATATTTTATAAAGAGACACTTGTCCTCTTCTACTCTTTGACTACTTGTGGTACAGTTCATATAGGAAAGGTAGGAAGATGCTTGGTCCTTTTCATTTATTTACAGGTTTTCAAGACAATGAAGTAGTTTTCTGTCATTCTCTGAAGATGATTAATTTTGTAATGCTATAAACTCATGGGTTTAAACATATTTATTGGGCTTCACTCACTGTGATTTTTAACATTATTGAAACACAATTTGTCCCACCTTTATCCAGTGGGAGCCTCTTTAAGTTGACTGGGAGAGTCCTTTTGTCATGACCCAAGTAGGATTTGGTAGCTTCCAAGCAGTCCCCTCTGGGTGTGAGACAAGATATTCCATGCCCATCTCAGCTTTCCTGCCCCAGACCTAGAATCAGCTATTTCTTCATGAAGCCCAAGTTACTTCTGGCAAAAAATTTTATTTCAAGACCACAGTCTGGGTACTAACTCATTGCTACTGGGTTGGTCATTATCTCTAGGCTTTTTCATTAGTACACAGAACTAGGAAACAAACACACACACACACACAGGACTTCATGAGTTCATTTTGCTGCTTACAATTCAAACTTAAGCCTGGAGAAGTTTTTACTTAACCTTTTCTATATTATATATATA
>NW_020173922.1:1955961-2031297 GCF_003031525.2 Neophocaena asiaeorientalis asiaeorientalis | reverse complement strand
CACAATGAGAAGCCTGGCTTTCAAGGACAGCAGCGGTGACAGAATAAGAATATTTAATAATTACTCATTTCTCTTTTCACACATTATACATATGACAGTGTTAGAATGACAATACTGATATAATTATAAACTACAACCTCTCCTTAGCTCTCATTTCATTTTAGTTCTATACGTACCTATGTATCCAATACTCACTACTGGCCCTTAGATCTATTCTCTCTCTAGTTACTTGCTAAAAAAAAAAAGTTTATATGAAGACCACAAGGTTTTATATTACTTTTAGTCTTTTCCTGAGTTTTGCCACCTCATTTCTGAGTTTTTCTTATTCTGATTTGTACTGTTCTTTAATATCTTATATCTTTGTCTTAGTCTCTTTAAGTTTGTTTTAAAATAATAGGTTATAGTTTTATTCCATTTTGAGAGCATGTCTTTCTGGCATGCTTTCATTGTAGGGATGAGATTCTGCTCCTTATTCTTTTATCTTATAATAACTTGGTATGGATTTGACTTCCATATTCTTCTGTTGCTGATTTTTGCGTGAAATTGGTTTCCTGAACTTTTAGAATGAGGCGTGTTCAGGAGAGTGTTTAAAACTTCTCAGAGCACCCTTTTCAGCTGTGCTGTAATGTTCAAAAAATAGGGCAGCTCACTTCCTGAGGCTTCCTGGCTCTTCCACTCCCTGGTTTTGTCTTTCCTTGTCCCTGTTGTCTCTGTCCTGCTCAGTTTTCATTCTACTTCCAGCAGTTACTCCTCAGCCTGGGAGGAGCTCTGACTGGCTGGTTTTGAGAATTCACAGGGGCTGGACTACTGCTGCTCCCTCAAACCTTTTTAGTGTGGACTCCTTGCACTCATCCAGTATTAGAGAAAGAAACACCCCTCCTCATTTCAGCTGCTGCTCTCAAATCAGCCTGCCTTGCTTTCCAGTGAATACCTATTGACCGTTCTGGGTTCTCCGAGTCTCACTTCTATCAGATGCTGCCCTGTTGTTTCCTTCTTCCACAAAAATGCCAAAACCATGAAGATCTTGTGGCCATTGGTGGTTTGTCCCTATCTGCCTGTATTTAATACCTCTTAGGTATTAATTTGGCTTTGAGAGACCCAAAGCTTAGCTGCAGAAATGGGATCCTCAAGTTTCAAAGAACTGAATGTGCCACGTTCTGGCACACCTACTTACTTTACATTTAAGAACTGTGGTACCAGAAGCTGTAGATATTTACAAAAATGGCAAAATTTTACTAGGACAACCTAGAACGACAATGACCATTACGGGGAATGTTCCAATTAAAGAAGATCGTTCATTTAAGAGGTGCACTTGAAAGCAAGTTTCCCAAATCAAAACAAATTATTTTGGGCATGCAAAAGCCTCCAAAAATGTTTCAAAATTCCAAACTAGCTTCACTGAAAAATTCATTGCAAAAGCCTAATGAAAATTAAAGACACAAGTGGTACCTAAAACAAAAGACTGTTAAGACTGGCATGGCTCCTACTGCCCCCTTCTACCCTCCTTCCCCTGAGTACGCACAGTCTACAAATCCTCTAGCTCAACTGCCATTCCACTCTGAAGAGATCACAAGACTGTAAACAAAAGTCTGCCAAGTTAGTATCCTTATAGATGCCCCCATATCTCCCTGGAAGCAGTGACCCCATATGGGCCCCTCCCAGGGTTGATGGGACTCTGAGGGATTTTCTGCTAAACTGCACCAGTTATCCCCTTAAATAGCCAAGGGGAAACCAAAATTAAAGTTAGTGGTAAAAAGTGACAAATTCTGGTAGAATCTGGGGCAACACTCTCTACTTTAAACCCCTCTCTCTCTGGAGCCTGCAGATAAGATCCTGGGGAAAGTGGCAAAAGCCAGTGAAGCGTGAGAAATCTTACCAGAGTCAGCTCTCATGGATCTTTGTAGTGCCCCGTTGAGAGAGAAAGGTAAAATTAAAGGTTGTCCCTTCCTTTCCAAATTTAGACTCTTGGGAATTCAGTTTCGGGGTACCCACTGGTTGTTGATCCTTTCTCTCCCAGGGACAGCTCTTTCCTTCTTATCTGTCTTGTTTTGTATCCTGAGAACTTAGCTTGGCTTTCTGCCTGCCTGGGACATGCCAGTTGTTGGTTCTTGCATACACAGGCAGCTCAACCATCAGGTTGGGGGCCCAAAAATATGGCCAGACAGAAATGTGGGTTGCACTCCATTTGCAGTGAGGGTCCTACCACCTGTTGCCAGCTCTCAGGGGAACTAAGTCTTTCTTTCTTTTGACTATCTTTGGGGAATGGCTCTGAATCTTGGGAGAGAAGTCTCCTTTGCACCCTCTTCAGGGATGCCTCTTTGTCCAAAGCGTTGTTCAGTACTTCCAGGAATATTTAGCATTTGTTCTGGATGAAACCTGACCAGATATTTGAAAGGATTTTTTATAAGTAGCTCTATGGTCAGAAGTTGGCCATTAGGAAGCTGATATTCAGAGTCTAAGGGGAAATTACTTTAGACCTTCTCCCCTAAGCTAAATGAAATGATGTACCCAGAGGGAAAGAAAAACTTTCCAAAGACAAACAGCTCAAAATCTAGAACATAGGAACCACCAAGAAAATGATCTTCCTAAGACTAGAACCTTAGAAAAGGAACAAAGAACGACTAACAAAGAATGTGAACCCGATGTTGTGACCTGTGAATATCACACAAAGACTCAGCAAAACCTGTGAGAACTCCAGAGTGGCAGCTGGGAGTAGCTTAGCTGGTAAGCTAATGCCTTAACTTTTTAAAATCAATTAATTTATTTATTTGGCTGAGTTGGGTCTTAACTGTGGCACATGGGATCTTTGTTGCGGCATGTGGGATCTTTCTTTCTGGCGCATGGGCTCTTCATTGCGGCAGGCGGGCTACTCTCTAGTTGTGGCGCATAGGCTCCAGAGTGCATGGGCTCAGTAGTTGCAGTGCGTGGGCTCCAGAGTGCGTGGGATCAGTAGTTGTGCTCGGGCTCTCTAGTTGTGGCATGCGGGCTCCAGAGCGTTCAGGCTCAGTAGTCATGGCGTGTGGGCTCTAGACGGCGTGGGCTCAGTAGTTGCAGCGCGTGGGCTTAGTTGCCTTGTGGCACGTGGGATCTTAGTTCCCCAACCAGGGATCAAACCTGCATCCCCTGCATTGGAAGGCAGATTCTTAACCTGCCTGGACCACCAGGGAAATCCCACGCCTTAACTTTTTAATCACATCTCTCAGATAGGCTGAGAGTCTGATCAGGGGGAAATTTTTTACAACAAGCCCAAAATGGAGTCACTTATGCTAGGCCCCACATCACCAAACCAACTCTTAAAGATTAAGCTCTCCCAGAAATGCCATTTTAAACCAGTCAATCAGGAATCACCTAATCAGAACTAGTTAGGTACTCTGCCCAATAGACCCCTACCATCTCCTAAAGGAAATAACCTTGCTATAGCCAATCGGTTTTTTTGTCCAATGTAACTTCCTTGTTCCTGCTCCCTCTGCCCATAAAAGTCTTTCATTTTGTACAGCTCCTTGGAACTTCTATCTGCTAGATTGAATGCTGTGTGATTCATGAATCATTGAATAAAGCCAATATGATTTTAAAAATTTACTCAGTTGAATTATATTTTTTAATAGTAAAGGACCTTCTAAGCATAAGAGCAATGGAAACAGTCAGAAAAAAGGTATTGATAGAGCTGTACATGTGAGAAGTATCCCTCTTAGATGTTCAGTTATCATATTGCCATAGCATTCAGCAATGAATGATGTAGATAACACAACTTTTCTGATACTTAGGATGAAATGACCTGAAAATGTCCTCTGTTGGCCATAGTCTTAAAACTGTTGTGGATTCAGGCTTGTACTGGCCAAAACTTACCTCATGATACATATAAAAAAAAAAGAGATTAAAACCAAATGATTTGAATCCTGTTATCCAGATTGATATAGATGCCCTTATTTAGCAAGATGCTAAATCAAGGACCATAGAATGTGAGAATCCATTTCTCCAGGTGGTTAATAGTAGGTTCCCAATGAATTCAACCCTGAGAATAATACGGGATCAATTGGGTACTGTAAGACCCTTAAATACAGCATATAACTTTGACCTAGAATGTATGCATGATGAATGGGCATTAAGATGAGTCATAGTAACTCTTATTTTGTTTAGCTTCCTGGTTGGTTGGAGGGACAGTTAACTGCAAAAATCCAAATTTATCACAGGTGGTCTCAAATTGTAGAGGATCAAACAGGAAAACAAAATTGTAAAACAGGTAAATTTGGGAGGTGATCATTAACACCCCAAGATTAGTTGTCTTTTACCAATTCATTCAATGTTAACTTCTTGCAGTGCATTTAAGGTTCTCTGCATGAAGCAATAAGGTAAATAGAAAAGTAACAGGGTTGGGGGCCCTTGCCAGTAGAAGATCCTAAGAAACAGATCAAGCTTCTCAATATATGTGAATAATATTTAGAAACATACCTACTGGATAAATGGTGACCTAGTTGCATAAACTGTCAAGGCAGACATAAAATGTCTGGGTGTTTGTGAGTAGAACACTGAGGTTCTGGGCAGGGGCCAGAATGAGGCACATGGGGAGTAAAACTTAAGGAGGCTCCTGGGGCTTACTCTGTATTTAAATAACCCTAAGAGTGAGTGCCTCCTTAAATTTTAGCCTTAGGCACCTTAGTCACCACAACCTTGTACTGGCCCTGCTGAGGCTGATCTTTCAGCTGCAAGAGCAAATGGACTCTCTTGATCTTTAATTTTGCCCTAGACCTTTTTCCATGCAAATTTACATCCACAGCCCCCTACACACCAAGTTGGAGTAGGCTAGTTATGTGTTAGCCTAAGAGGAAATTTCACTCAGCCTGACAGGGAAACAGTGTGGGCTCCATCTAGTCTCTGAAGAACATCTTTTCTAAATTCATCCCATCTCCCATGAAAAGAGCTGTTATTAGGAATTTGAACATTAAAAGTGAGAAAGAGATAAAAATAATCCTATTAAGGAATGTGCCTTGATTTATAAGGCCTGAAACTTATCAGGGAGGGGATATTCTGCATCAGGTTGTATCAAAAGGTAACTCCCACATTTTAAGACCTTTTAGCTTATAAAACAAATACCTGTTTCCAGTTTGGGGGTGGAATTTATAACTGTGATCCACACTCCCCAGGTTCCTTTGCTCTCCTAGAGGAATAAAACTGACTTTCTGAAAGAAGATCATTTTGCTTGATGTCTTTCCTATTTCCTCCCTCAAAACATTTGTGGGCAAATAGGGCTCACATATGGAGTACTTTATTTTGCTCTGTCTTCCATTAATTTGGACTCTTTCATGTTGTCTAGGGTTCCTTGGCATCTGTGGGGAGGCATGCTGACATGCCTCACACTCAGGCTGCCTGGCAGCTTTCAGACCGAGATGGAAGAGCACACCCCATCCTTTCCAACAAAGGCTCGATGAGAAGTGCTTTAGGGAAAAGGAGAGGAATTTACTGAGCTGAGAATATGGAACAAAAGTCTAGGGTGGCTCTGCCTCTGAGCCCAGAATGGATACACAATTGCCAGGGAATCGACTTCTGTCACTTGATCCTCCATTTCATCTTGGGCCACCTTTTATCATCACCTGTCTCAGCCTTTCTTTCCTTGTTACACTGAGACGAGAAAACAGTTATTTACTCTGCTTCTACATTTCTTTCTTTAAGGAATGATTATCTTATTCTTCCCACTCACTACCTCTCTCCTCATTATTCTCAGCAGGTTCAACATCGAAACCTGCCTGAATCTGTCCCAGGAACTCATTCCTTTTCTGGAGAGTGTAGTTTCACATGTGTTGTCTGCTTTTACAGAAAGTTTTGTGGTATATTTCTTGCTTAAAATAGCAGCCCAATTTAGCTACAAGGCCATAATCTGCATTATTTCTTCAACCACGTCTTAATAATTCTAATGAGATAACAATTAATCATTTCCTCTGTGTGTGTATCATGTCAAATACTTTTACACTATTTGCATTAGGCCTCCCACAATCTGGCCCACTCCTTTCTCCAGCCTGCATCTCCTAGTTCGCCTTTCCCATAGCTGGCTGCTCCTATTTTCCCATAAACACCCACATACTTTCCCACTTGAAGCATTTCCCCATGCTATGCTTTGCCATTTCCATATCTCCACCTGGAGTGTATTAGCCCCCAAGTCCACCTTTCCCATGACAGCACTATGAAATCCTAGCCATTCTCATAGGCTGGGTCAAGATGTGCCCTCCTCCATGGAGATGCTCCCAAGCTTGCATTACTCCCTGTAAACACAGAGTTCTGACTTTTGCCCTGAGGCTCTTTCCAAATTTACCTTGAAAGGCCACAATTTTGAAAGAACAGGATAAGAGCAGGAGACCCATTGTTCCTTGGGGCTACCCAGTGAAATGCATTTCAGTGCTAGATATTTGGAAATTAGAGTTTTTCACGGAGGACATGATGATGTGGCCCTTAGTGTTACAGGTGGCATGTAAAGATACACACCCAGAACATCAGAACAACTCACCTCAGTCTGTTGTAGAGGTCAGGTGAAGAATGATTTAAATTCAACAAATGTTTATTGAGTACCCTTCATCCATGCCCTGTATTAAGTGCTGGGGATACAAGGCAGATGTCTACACTAGAAGACTGACAAATGGTCTAAGAAATTTGAGTTTATTTTCCTCCCTTATGATGAGTTAATGCAGTGATTCTCAAACCTGGTTGTACAGCAGAACCACCTAGGGAACATGATTTATGTATTTGCTTATTTATGCATTAGTTTTGAATTTCATTTTGTGGGAATAACTAATACGTTCACTGGATATAAAGCCAAAAGACTGAAAAAGGTATAAAGGGAAAAGTATCTCTTACACCACTATTCCAGTCACCCAGTTTCCCTCCCTGGATACCTTGCCAATTTATTTGACATCATTGGAGAAGAGCTTAACTCTGCCTGTCTCTCTCCCCATAGCAAAGTTACTTTAACAGAGTGGAAAGGTGATTGGGAGTTTGGGAGGGCACCTGGGGAGTCTGCCCAAGCCAAGCACAAACTAGGAAGCCAGGCTGCAGTGACAGAGGTCAGGCCTGTGCCTACAAGATCCAGGCAAGACCAGAAAATGACCTCCTGAAGGTGTATGGAAACAGGAGCTCCTGGTCGCCGGTCTTGCTAAGTAGCCAGCTCCCTACAAAGTCCTCAAGGTCTGTCCCTACTAAACCCCTCAGAATCCAGTGCCACACATTCTTCCATCCTTCTTAAACATGGGAGTGTAAACGCATGCATATCTGTCACTGTTTGGCTATTCTGTGCTAGAATGTAGACATCAAGCATGAGAGTAGAGCCTTGCAGATTAGAGCCAATATGTGTTCTCTCTTTAATAATAATAATACAATATGTGCCTCCTGTGTACACACATCAGTGTATGCAGTATCTCTTTTAGTCCTCACACATCCCTGCAACATAGATACCATAATTACACAGGAGGCAGTACATAATAGACGTTAAAAATATGGTGTGTAGAGACAGGCTGCTAGATGCAAGTTCCTGCTCCTCTACATGTAAATGTGGAAACTTGGGCAAGTTACTTAAACCCCTGGTACCTCAATCTCCTCATTTAAAAAGGATAAGATGGACGTAACACATTCTGTACAGTGCCCAGAACATGGTTTACACTCAATTCATGTTACTTATTATTATTTTTGGAGGGAAAAATATCAACACCTCTTTTGACATCCAAGATACCAGAAGCCAGGTGAAATAACACTAAGCCAGGGCACCAGAAATCAGTTATCGAAGACAAGATAACAAATAGAATCTACAGCACATTAAACAGATCATAATCATGATTAAGTTGTATTTATCCTAGGGATGCAACATACGTAAGTCAATAAATGTAATATGCCACATTAATAGAATGAAAGATAAAACTTACAAGCATCTCAACAGATGCTGAAAAAACATTTGATAAAATTTAACTTCTTTTCATGATAAAAATTCTCTACAAATGAGATATAGAAGAAATATACCTCAACATAATAAAGGCCAAATATGGTAAGCCCACAGCTGACATCATACTTAATGATGAAAAGCTGAAATCTTTTCCTCTGAGATCAGGAACAAGACGAGGATGACCACTATTGCCACTTCTATTCAACACAGTACTGGAAGTCCCAGCCAGAGCAATTAGGCAAGAAAATAAAAGGCAACCAAACTGAAAAGGAAGAAGTAAAATTGTCTCTGTTTGCAGATGACATAATCTTATGTATATAAAACCCTAATGACTCTACCAAAAAACTGTTAGAATAAATGAATTTAACAAAGTTGCAGGATACAAAATCAATACACACAAATCACGTGCATTTCTATACAATAACAATGAACTATCAGAAAGAGAAATTAAGAAAATAATCCATTTACTATAGTATCAAAAACAATAAACTACTTAGAAATAAATGTTCTTTCACCAAGAAGGTGAAAGATCTGAACACTGAAAACTATTAAGATATTGATGAAAGAAACTGAAGAAGACATAAATAAATAGAAAAATATTCCCATATTCATGGACTAGAAGAATTAACATTGTTAAAATGTCCATACTACTCAAGGCAATATAAAGAATCAATTCAAGCCCTATCAAAATTCCATTGATATTTTCACAGACATAGAAAAAACTATCCTAAAATTTGTATGGAGCTAGAAAAGACTCCAAAGAGCCAAAGCAGTCTTGAGAAAGAACAAACGTGGATGCATTACACGTTCTGACTTTAAACTATATTACAAAGCTATAGTAATCAAAACAGTATAGTACTGGCATAAAACCAGATACACAGATCAATATAACAGAATAGAGAGCCCAGGAAAAAAGCCACACATAAATGGTGAACTACTCTTGGACAAGGGTGCCAAGAACATATAATAGGGAAAGGATGGTCTCTTCAATAAATGGTGTTGAGAAAACTGGATATCCACATACAAAAGAATGGCATTAGACCACTATCTTACACCACTCACAAAAATTAATTTGAAATGGATTAAAGATTTAAACACAGTAGTCTTCCCCATCCATGGTCTTGCTTTCTATAGTTTCAGTTACCAACAGTCAACCGCAGTCTGAAAATATTAAATGGAAAATTCCAGAAATAAACAATTCATAAGTTCTAAATTGCATGCTCTTCTGAGTAGCATTATAAAATCTCATGCTATCTTGCTCCATCCTACCTGGGATCCGCAACCATCTACACGGTCTCCTCCTGGCATCCAACCATCAACATCATCATGGCTCAATGATCGAAAAACATCCAAAGACATATTGTCAGAAGGTCAATAGTAGCCCAACACCGTGTCACAATGCCTATGTAATTCATCTCATTTTATCTTATCACATAGGCATTTTATCATTCCACATCATCACAAGAAGAAGAGTATCATACAATAAGACGTTTTGCGAGAGAGAGATCACATTCACATAACATTTATCACAGTATATTGTTATAATTGTTCTATTTTATTATTAATTATTGTTAATCTCTTACTGTGCCTAATTTATAAATTAAATTTTATTATAAGCATCTATGTATAGGAAGAAATGTAGCATATACAGGGTTTGATATTATCCATGGTTTTAGACATCCACTGGGGATCTTAAAATGCATCCCCCATCGATAATGGGGGACTACTGTATAAGACCTGAAATTGAAAAACTCTTAGAAGAAAACATAGAAAAAAGTTCCTTGACATAGGCCATGGAAATAATTTCTTTGGATATGATACCAAAATCACAGGCAACAAAAAGAAAAATAAGTGGGACTACAACCAACTAAAAGCTTGTGCACAGCAAAGGAAATAATTGACAAAATGGAAAGCTAACCTATGGAATAGGAGAAAATATATTCAAACCATACATCTAATAATGGGTTAATATCCAAAATATATAATAAACTTATACAACTCAACAGCAAACAAACAAAATAATTCAATATAAAAATGGGCAAAGGACCCAAGTAGACTTTTTCCAAAAGAAGACATCAAATGGCTAACACATACACGAAAAGGTGCTCGACATCACTAATCATCAGGGAAATGCAAATCAAAACCACAAGGAGTTATCACCTCACATCTGTTAGGATGGCTCTTATAAAAAAGACAAAAGATAAGTGTTGCCAAGGATGTGAAGAAAAGGGAAACTTTTTGCACTGTTGATGTGAATGTAAATTGGTACAGCCTTTATGGAAAACACTATAAAGTTTGCTCAAAAATTTTTAAATGACACTATCATTTGATCCAGTAATCCCACTTGTGGGTATATTTCTGAAGAAAATGAAATCAGTATCTCAAAGAGATATCTGCACTCCCATGTTCACTGAAGCATCATTCACAATAGCCAAGAGATAGGTAACCCAAGTGTCCATCAATGGATGAATGGATAAAGAAGATGTAACGTGAACAGAAAGAGAGAGAATGGAATATTATTCAGCCATGATAAAGAAGGAAATCTTGCCATTTGCAACAAAATGGATGAACCAAGAGGACATCATGCTAAGCAAAATAAGCCAGAGAGAAAAAGACAAACATTGTATGATCTCACTTATATGTGTAATCCAAAATAAAAAAGAAGGTCAAACTCACAGAAATGGAGAGTAGAGAATAAAATGGTGGTTACCAGGGGCTAGAGGTTGGGAAAGAGGCTGCTCAAAGGGTCCAATCTTTCAGTTATAAGAGGAATAAGGGGGCTTCCCTGGTGGTGCAGTGGTTGAGAATCTGCCTGCTAATGCAGGGGACACGGGTTCGAGCCCTGGTCTGGGAGGATCCCATATGCCACAGAGCGGCTGGGCCCGTGAGCCACAACTACTGAGCCTGCGCGTCTGGAGCCTGTGCTCCTCAACAAGAGAGGCTGCGATAGTGAGAGGCCCGCGCACTGCGATGAAGAGTGGCCCCCGCTTGCCACAATTAGAGAAAGCCCTCGCACAGAAACGAAGACCCAACACAGCAAAAATAAATTAATTAATTACTAAAGTCCTACTCCCAACATCTTCTTTTTTTAAAAAAAAAAAAAAGAGGAATAAGTTCTGGGGATCTAATGTACAGCATGGTGATTATAGTTAATAATAATACATACTTAAAATTGCTAAAAGAGCAGATATTAAGTGTTCTCAACACACACACACACAAAAGGGTGGAAGTAACTATGTGAGATGATGGATGTGATAATTAACCTGATTGTGACAAGCATTTCACAAAATTTATGTATGCTAAATCATCACATTGTACACTTGAAAGTATATAATTTTATTTGTCAATTATACCTCAATAAAGCTGAAAGGAAAAATGAATGTTTTGAAAGGCTCTCAAATAATCATCTTGCCCATTTATTCCCTAGGGTCCTAGGATTATTATAAGGATTCATGCACTGAATTTAGAGCATCACAGACCCAGGAGGAACCTCAGAGATGGTCAATCAATCCACGACCTTTGTCTTACAAGGAGAGAATGCCAAGTTCCAGGGACAGGGGACAGACTTAACCAAGTCAAAACCAAAACTGTCATCAGCCACAGCTGCCACCTTTCCAGTCCTCAAACAGAGCCCCACACACCCTAGGGCTTCAGCACACCCTACTCCTGTATTAGTTGCTAGGACTGCCAAAACAAAATACCACCCACTGGGTGGCTTAAGCAACAGAAATTTGTCTCACAGTTCTGGGGGCTATAAGTCCAATATCAAGGTGTTGGCAGTGTTGATTTCCTGAGGCCTCTCTCCTTGGCTTGCAAGTGACTGTCTCACATGATCTGTGAGCCTGCACCCCTGGTATCTTTTTGTGTATCATAATTTCCTCTTCTTAGAATAACACCTGTCACATTGGATTAGTGTTCATTCTAATGGCCTCATTTTAACTTATTCACCCCTTTAAAGTCTCTATGTCCAAATCCAGTCACATGCTGAGGTACTGGGGTCTAGGCCTTCAACATATGAATCAGAGAGAGGGACACAGATCAGCCCATAACGACTTCCTACGTCAGGAATGCTTTTCCCATTCACTTAACTAACTCCTAATCATCTTCTGGATTCCAACTTAAATATTACTTCCTTAAAGAAGCCCATCCTGACGGCCTCCTCACTTTCCAATGACAAGCTCTAGCCCTTTTGTAGGCACATTTTTGGTACCCTTTTACTTCTACTTGTCATTACTGTTACCAAAGAAATACCTGTGTAATTAGTTGATTAGCTTTTGCCTTCCTCCGTGAGACTTTCATCTTCCACAGGGCGGGGATCTGGCTGGTCCTAGTCACTGCTGCATCCTTAGAGCTTAGCCAGGCCCTGGCACAGGTAGCAACCTAGCAAATATCTGCTGAATAAACAAGTAAATGAATACGGCTTTAAGGAAGTAATTAGAATCACAGAACCCTCTTTGGAATTATCATTTTCAAACTATTCCTATGTTTTCTCACTTTTGCTCATAATGCTGCCTCTGCTGTAAAACACTCCTCGTGCCCCAAAGCCCAACTCAAACAGCCTCCCCACTTCATTCTCCTTACCCAAAGCACAATCAATTCTTTCCTCCTCAGAAATCCTGTAACACGTTATTCATGCAATTGGTCTCATGCTTAACCATGGCTTATTAAGGGTGGGCTGTTAGGCTTATCCCCCAAACACACTTTGCCTGAGCTATGATAGCCTTGAAGGTAAGGACAGAGTTTCATTTACCTCTAAATCCCCGGCACACAGCATAATGCCTGGCATAATGAAGAGCTCATGCTTTTTAGTAAGCAAGACATGACTATAGCCCAACTAGCATGGATGGAGTCAGTAGGGAAGGCTGTGCAGTCTTCATGATTCCAGAATCATTAGGGAGGCCCTTGGTTGTTCTGCCACCCTTCAGGCTTCAGCGGGTCTGGGTGAGGCTCTGCTCCCTGCATTTCCCAGAAACAGCTTGTGGAATTGTCTCTAGAGTAGGAAGGACTCGAAGCGACCAAATATATCAAGTCTCTGAGACCATTTTCCTAAAAAGGAAAAAAAAAAAAAAAAAACAAGAGAAGAAGAAATCAAGCCTGTGAACCCTCTGAAATTTAATTTAAATTCTGACGAGCACTGGCACTGGTTCTTTGGCAGGGTTACACAGACTGAAGCACACAACTGAACCAGCCTGGAGAACGGGGAGCGGGCAGGGACCCAGCTAGTCCAATCCCATGCAGTTTCCTATGGCTCAGACTCCTCATCTATGAAAATGGAGTAATTACAACTGCATCATACTTCACAGCAGCATGGTAAGGAGAGAGCTCGTAGAAGGCTAGCGAGCTTTTCCAGCTGTGGAGGTCCTGGTTTAGCTTCAGAGTGGTTGATGAACGAAGACAAGAAAATCAGGTTTCCGTAGAGAAGGACATATCCAGGTTTGACTGACAGTGATACCCACCCCTCCAAGTATAGAGCTACCTGATGCACTAGAGTATTCGGAGGTTTGCAGAGAGCCTGCAAGTTTTTATAACCCTTGAGGATCCATCCTTCCAATTCTCTGTCTCCAAACATGCAGGTACCTCTGCCTCTGATTACCTTCACCTCCTAATGAAAAGCATTCTGTCCTATACTGCTTCCCTTATCTCAACCTACATATAGAGATGGGGACAGCATGCCACTTGGTTAAATTCATGGCTTCTGGGGTCACTCGGGCCAGAGTTCACATCCCAGATCTGCTGTGTATAAGCTCTGTGATCTACAGAAAGTATCTGATTTTCAGTCTCCTCTTCTTAATATGATAAAATTAATAGTAGATACCTGGTCAGATTGCCAGAAAGCTTAAATCAGATACTGCAAGCCCTGGGAGCTGCACAGGGTCTGACAAGTAGTAAGTGCTCAAAAAACAAGAGTCCTGTTGTAATATTGTAACCTCAGCTAGGGTCAAATGTTTTCTCTCCTTCCAGATCTGTTTTATCAGTCCATGATATCTTCTCCATTCCTCCTCCTTGGACCTTCTTTCTCAACCCAAAATGAATGCAATTCAGCGTCTGAATGACATTTCTTATTGAATTTCCTGTCCTGAGCACTGAGCAACTTGCACAATAGATACATTTCTCAGACCATCTGAAGCTAAAGGATGAAGAAAAACAGATTCCCCTCCCTCTTATAGTAGGGGTACCTGACAGTGAAGGAACTTCATTATAGACACCCCAAGTACCAGCAGATGCCTACTTTTCACTTCCGTCCACAGCCAAGCAAACCCAGATGCTTTTCCTTTGTAAACCATGCTCAGAAAATGCATAGTCAGGATGTAGGAGCTTTTGGCTCGTAGTTCTCAACAAATTCTCAACTCAAGGTTCTTTTATTTTTCTTTTATTTTTCTTAGGTAAGCAGCATAGCTATTAGCTGCAGGATATGTAATGGGCATGGAGAGTTACTGAAGCATTGAGGTGAGAAGTGCAAATGTCAAAGGCAAAAAGAATACTGTAAATATAGTCACAGATTTGAAAGTACAGGCAGCAAAAACAGCTGTAGGATAAAATGTCCTTGGAAGATAGCTAAGATGCTGATTCAGAGTGTGGTCATTGACAACGGGCGTTGGTACCTATAAGTCTCTTCCCGTATCCTGGCACATGGGAGGAGCTCAACAAAAACTAATTGAATGAATGAATGAATTGCAGACAAAATACATATTTATTTTAATGATATAACTGGAATGGTGAAGCTGAAGGAGTTTATAAGTTATGTTCTCACCTCAAGCTCTTTCTTTCATGATATATGAATTCTACATCATTCTCCTTTTTTACTATTTTATCAAATGTCTCTCTGCTTCTAGTTACCATGACTATCAGGATGGCTGGCTCAAGACAATGCACTAATAAGGTCTGGAGTTTTGTACACTTTATGCTGTAATGACCTCAGAATGCCTCACTCCCCTACAAGATCATAAACCAGTCTCAAATGCTAGAAGACGATCTAGGCTCCCATTTCTCTATTCATCTCCACCCCCTTGTAACTGTGATATGTGCTCAGATACACCATACTATCATAGTTCTATATAAAAATCACCCGTCTCAGGTTTTATTCCATTAAACCTCTTCACCCATCTCACTTTGTTCTGCTCTTTCACGTCTATGGGCTCTACCCATAGAGCCTATTTCTTCCTGGTCCTCATACACTCACGTATTGAGTGTACTGAGTATATTCCACGCACTGATCTCTACTGAGTGTCAACATGACTCAGGCTTCCACACCATCGACGCTTGTCCCAAGTGTACTGCTCCTAGAAACTGCCTCTTCTTGAAGCTTCCAATGATGTTTCAATGACTAAATACGCTTTACTGATTATGAACCAAAAAGGCAATATTTTCTTCCACGCTTGTCAATTAACAATACTACCTTCTTATTAGGAATCCCTGAATACTGCAAACCATTGTAGAGGCAGTTGAAAAGTGAAACTGCTCAGACCCAATAAAGGGCTGACTTGTCTGCCGACGTGAGATGAAGCTTTTCTGGCTAGATGATGTTCTCTCTTGCTCACTCTCTCTCTCTGTCTCTCTCTGTAGGGCGAGATAAGACCATAGGATTTTTAAAAATTTAATGTATCTTCCTCTAGCAGTGACAGATAGGTTCTTTGCCTATCACACTGAGTAAATTTATGGTCATCTTGGCTATGATCCTTAAAAGGAAATGTGGTACAATGGAATACTACGCAGAACAAAATAGAATAAACTAGTGCTACATGCAACATGGATGAATCTCACAGAAATAATGTTGAACAAAACAAACCGGAAACGAATACACACTCATGATTCCATGGTTACAAAGCTTAAGGACAGGCAAAACAAATATATAGTGATAGAAGTTAGAATACGGTTACCTCTGAAGAGGTTATTGGCTAAAAGGCAGCACAGTGGAGCTTTCTGGGGGTGCTGGAAATGTTCTGTATCTTGATCTTGATGGTGGTTACACAGATGTATACATATGGAAACATTTACTGGATTGTTCACAGAAGATTTATATGCTTAACTATATACATGTTATGCCTCAATTAAGAAGTTAAAAACAAAACTTTGCAACACAGACGCTTGATAATTAAATCACAGGGACACCACAAAATTAGACATCTCCAAGATAAAATCAAGAATTTAGCTTTCAAATTTGTCTTCCAGGTGGAAAGGATGCTTACTTCGGATAACTACCATATACCGTGGTTATTAGCCAAAATGGATGTACTGACTGTCCCTTATGGAATTAATTCTGGGGAGATTACTAAGCCTTATAAAGTAGCTCTTTTTCCTTCTCAACACAATCACAGTGCATTGCTGACAACATTCTCAGGGAAAACTGCATCAGGAACAAGTGACATTAGAGGCACCTTAATTCACATTTCCACTCACAGAACACTATTTCTAACTTTGATTTATTTCAAACTCAAAGAAATGGGTTTTTTTTAATAACAAGAACTTATATTTCTGGTAATGTCGAGCAAATCTGAAAAAGAATCCATCTGGAAAAACTGCATTAGCTGTAAAAATGACATTTCAATATTCAGAATGCAGTTGGCTCAAGAGGAAGAGTCCCTCTGTGGCCACATGTAGGCTGTGTAGTTTTCAAACAGTTCAGCCTTTTGGAACTTCTGAAATCCATTTAGTCTGGAAATTACTAGGGTCTAGTTCAATCAAAAAATAAGCCTGGGTTGCTAAAGAGTACAAAAGCCATCACAGGAAAAAAATCAATTTTGGAAGGCCTTACATAGCTCTCAGCTTTGAAATCTGAAAGCTCACTTTCCATGAAAGGCAGCAGCTACCGTAGGACGACATTCCCAGGCACCCCTCTTGGACAGCTGTGCCTACCTGGGCAGCTGTTCTCAGAGGTCATGTCGTTTAGCACACTGGGACGTGGAATCCTTAGTACCTTGTTTTCCATAATATTCGGTCCAATTCAAGTGACACTTTCCTTTAGTACTCACCATGGTGTGGTGGGAAGAGTACTGCAGGCTTCAGCTCAAATCTCATCTCTACCACATATTACTATCTGTGACCTACAATTCAACATTGTTTCCTCATTTATAAAAAGGGCTGATATTCACACTTTTTTCAAAATTTCTGTGAACATCAGTGATTAAGGTAGATTCTGTCTCTTGGAAAGTATTCAGTAATTTCTAGCTAGTGATATTATTACACAAACAGGCATGATGAACTGTAGCAACCTCTGAGTATTGTTGATAGAAATAAGGATGAGTGAGTACTAATCTTTCAGTCAGATGGGCCACATTCATTGAGTACTACCTAAAAACCACTGTAGAGGTCACAAAGGCGATTCACTCAAACTCTTTCCCATGAGGAACCCACAGACAAGGGGATAAGAAGGACGCGGTGTTAGCTATACCTAGTGCAATGCCTGGCACATAAACATGCTCAACTATATTTATTGAATGACTTCCTCTATCATTTTTCTATTTGCTCTTTAATCTATTTCTGCTCTAATCTTACTTGCTGCTTTGAGTTACATTGCTCTTCATTTCCTAGTTTCTTAAGATGAAAGTTTAGGTTACTAATTTGATATCCAAATCCTTTTTTAAAACTACAGTCATCAACGGCTATACATTTCCCCATAAGTACTGCTTTAACTGCAGCCTGTAAGTTTTGGTATGTTGTGTTTTCATTTTCATTCATCTCAAGCTATTTTCTGATTTCCTTTATTCTCAGACTGGATAACTCAACTGACCTATAGTCATTCTAAATATTTGGTACTGTGGACTTAGCATCATTAATTCCGGAGATTTTCAAGAAAAGTGTAGATAACTTATCTCTGAAGTCTTACCCACCTCAAGTTTTTCAAGTCCTTTTCTCAGTGATGTTTTGTTTTCCAGTAACATCTTTTACGATACCTCATTATACAAGGAAAATAAAATCTGCCTTGAGTGCAGCTTTATAAAGACTAACACCTTACCCATTAGTTGCAAAGAACAGAGCTTCTGCAAGTTTGCAGGAAAATATTTGCCAACGCTTACTTCCATTTTCCTTGCTGTTTCTCCTGCTAGAAGATCCATGTCCATCTCTCTGCACATCTCAATGGTTTTATTATCACCCTGGCAACTGTGCTCAGAGAGCAGCTTACTGGTTCCCACCAGACCTTTAATCCAGTAGGCTGTTTACTCTCTCTTATTTCTTAGTAATCAGATTGTCAAACAAGAACTGACTTACCCTGTGCTCTTCAGCCTCCTTCCCAAAAACCTTCCTTCACTTTAGCATCAATCGAGTGCTGCTTCTGTGTGTTCTGTATTCCGTTATTCTCATTGCTAGCAGCTTTGTGGATCATGAGATTTTGGCCACTCTTACCCAACATCCTTTGAATTAATTTTTAAAAAAGCATTTTCCAGATGACTGTATTTGCATCTCTCTGATGATAAATATCTCCAGCAGAGATGACCTGAAGGGGTCCTGTTTTTGTACCAACCCAGTGAGTGAAGCACTCAAGCACTGTGCTTGCAATTACTGAGCAGTTACAACCTATTACTGCAGAGTTATTTTGTTCTGCAAATTCTATGGGAGGATAGTAATCAGAGAAAACAGAAGAAAGGAAGAGGCAGGGTATGAGTTGGGAGAAAAATTTTTTAAATACTCAAAGAACTGTATAAGAAATACAAATAAATTTTGCCTTTGAAATGTAGTTTATAAGAACTGAAGACAAACTTTTCTTTGTCCTTTAGAAAAGAAACATGCACATTTATATACTAACCAGACACTGACCAAATCTAAAGGGAATCCTCCCACAGCTACTATAACAAATCTGAAGAGAAAGAAAAGCCTAATGTGCTTATAAGGAAAGATCATTAAAAATATATACATATATATGTTAAAGAAAGATCAAAAGATGAGCTCTTGATATGACCCTAATATTGATAAGGTCTCCCTCCTATTTTATCTGACGTCAAATTACTTTCTCACTAAGTAAAGGATTTTTGCAATAAATTTTTCCCTCCTTAGGGAACAGAGCTCAGCTACCACTGACATCTTGAAAGTTCTCTCTGCTCTGTAAACCAATGGCAAACACCTTGGCTTTTGTAGATCCCAGGCAACATTCTGACCAGGGCTTAGTAACAGTCACTTCCATCATAAACTTATAAATCAGTACCAGAAAAAGCATGAGGAGAAGATATTTTCCTGCAGGATATATAAAGATAGTACTGAATGGCATGCTCATATGTTACAGTGCTAGAAAAGCCAGACCACGACTACAGATGGTTTAGCATCCTCAAAAAGGCCGCTCTTTACTCCTTACAAGATAGCGCTCTTAAACATTCCATTCCCATTTGATACCCTCTGTATGTCTCAGAAAATGTACATCTGGGTTTTCTCCAGCCAAACATTTATAGTAGGAGCATAGTGACAGAAACAGCTCCTCCAACATTCGTATACTCATCATGTAGTGGACAAGTCCACCAGCAACCATGTTAAGTAGTTTGGAGCTTTCCTCACCTTTTAACTCAGTGTACAGAAAAGTGTTTCAGGCCAACTTCCACAGATTGAACATCACTTCTGCTTTTTAAATTAAACCTTATTTTGAAATAACTGTAGATTCACATGCGGTTGAGAGATCCCGTCTACACTTTACCCACGCCTTGCCAAGTCAGGGTCTGGACACTGACCCAGTCAAGCTAGGGAATATTTCCATCCCCGTAAGGATCCCTCATATTGCCCTTCTGGAACCACACTCACCTCCTTGCTCCCTACTTGCCCTGACCCCTGACTTCTTCTATTTTGATACTTATATAGCCTTGTATTCACTCATCCATTCACTCAATCATTTATTAAGTGAACGAATATTTATTGAACCTTTACATGCCAAGTACTGAAGATACAATAATGTGCAAAAATCAGATGTGATTGAAATTCACAATCTAGTAGGTGAGGCGGATACTAACCAAACAAGTCTTCAAATAAATGTAAAGTTTAAAATGTGATATAGATACCACAGTTAGGCAGTAAGTGCTACGAAGCCATTATAGTGAGATTTAATGGGGAGGAGGACAGAGTAAGCTTCCCAGAGGAAGCAAGGACTAGGCTGATTATTTGAAGATGAGTTGAAGTAACTGAACGACAAGGTTGTACTGAGCATTCCAGGCAGAAGGAATAGATGCAAAGGAGAGCAGGCCCAGGATAACTACAACACAGCCTTCTCACCAGATTTCCACACTTTAATTATTCCTCTCACTCCCACTTTTTAATCTCATAGTGGAGAATTTTGTAGAAGTTATAGCAGAATCTTAGAACAGGGACACAGAGAACAAAAGTAAGACAGCAAAGCCCATTAAAGAAATTATTACCAATCTCTGTGTAGGGACTAATTTGTAAGACCAAGCCACTGTCCATCGAATATGTTCCTGCCTCTCCTAGAAGAGAATTTTCAGTAGAGCGAACCCTGGTTCTTACTATTGAGAAGTTGTCTTTCACAGTCTGAGTTTCGCCTGAATTTAATGGGGGAGATTTAATAGTTAAGAAATGTCAAGTGCCTTAAAAAACGTAATGGCTTTTGACCCTACAGTCCCATAAGAATATGTCCTAAGGAAAAAGCCAGAAATATAAAAGAAAATTTATACATAACCTTTTTCATTCCATTGTTATGTACTAGATTAAAAACAAGATAGTATCCATGATAATGTCAGACAACAGGGCACTGATTAAATGATTATGGAATATGCATATGACATGGTATCACTGCAGCATTTCATAGTTATATTTCCAAAGATTTTATAAGTAGCATTGAAAAATACTCCTGATCTAAGTTTAAGGAAAACAAGCCAAACAACAAAAATCATGATAAAAATCTGTATACACATATAATTCCAGTAATACTAAAGACAAGAAAAAAGAGCCAGCCAATGACAGAATGACAGTGGTTATTTCTAGGTGGTGGGATCTTAAATAATTTGTATTTTCTTGTTTAGACTTTTATTTATTCGTGCATTTATTTGATATTCGGAAAACAATCCATAGACTATTACATATTTTTAAAAGCCAGCAATACGACAGGTGGAAGGAATTATAACAGGGGTTTTAGCTTCACTTTTGACTTAACTAAATTTGTGATTTTAGAATAGCCTCATAGTCTCGGCTTCCTCACTCAGACGGAGAAACTGCCCTGACTCTCTCACAGAACTGGGAATAAAGAAAGGAATTACAAGTAAGAATCCTCCATATAATAAAAATGTGAAGCTTCAAAAGCAGCATCAATGACAGCATACCGCTAAGTGTCACAAGGTACAGAAATTAAGTGACTTTCCAAGAACCCTGCCTCAGATTCCTTGGCATCTGAAATGAAAAACTAGAGGAAGCATAGAAATGCAGTAGGTAAATAAATAATGTATCACCGTAGTCATTTTAAGGCTGACATTCCTTCACAGTTGGCAATAAGGATCTCTGATCCCTCTTTGTATCCTTGAACTTTCTGTCCAGTGTGGAGGCTCTGTTCGATGATTTAATTTATTCACATTTCATTTTTAAAGCATCCCCTTAGTAAATTTTCAAGATTCTCAGGCAGGTGGGTAGAACGTTCCTTTTTTTTTTTTCCTTTTTTTTTTTTCCTTTTTTTTTTTTCCTTTTTTTTTTTTCCTTTTTTTTTTTTCCTTTTTTTTTTAAGATGACTATTTAACAGCTCAAACATGTTTCCAGCTGAATTCAAAACTTCATTTGTGCTAGAGAACCATGGCATGCATACCTCATTTAATAGGATAGCTAGATGCTATAGATTTCTGAAGGCAACGGGTTTAAAGAATTTCACTATATATGCTTAGAAGTCATAAAAGTTCCCAGTCTGCTGCTGTCATTTTATAGTGATATGACTATTAGTCGTGCTCTTCTGAGGAGTACCAGCTGTACATACCAATACTTCTACTTGCAGTGCAGCTGATCTAGTTGCTGGTGTAAAAGAGCCCACTGAAAGCACATGTGGTATCTGTAAGCACAACTCTGTGGTTAGGGAGAAGTGCATCCCAGACGAATGTGTGCTCATCTCCCATGAGTCAGTGGTAGCCCTGAACCAGCAATCTGCCCCCTGAACCGGGGGCAGAACCAGCTTCAATCTGATCTCAAACATGATACTAAATAAGCAGACCGACCTCTTGAAATAAATGGAATTCCTCATAAGAAGAGCACAGCGGACAAGCACAGGACTTGAGGTGCCCCTGTTTCATAGCTGTGGGACCCTGAGTGAGTCATTAACTCCTCTGGGCTTCTAATCCTTGACCTCAAAACAGGAAATGACACACTTCAAAAGTTTGTCCTGTAGATAAATGAAATACAGAACATGAAAGCAATCTGTTAATTCACAAGCACTAATCAGATAACAAAAGGTTGGACAAGGCCAGGGAAAGATGATTATTTTGGAATCAGAAGAGTTTATGCCTTATTGGTCCTTTATAAAATGATGAGTTTGGGGGTTCCTGCTGCTATAGATTGAAAATGATCACAAATCTTTGCACCTTTTCCCATCAAGAGATAGAGTCTATTTCTCTACTCCTTGAGTGTAGACCAGTCTTGTGACTTGCTTCAACCAACAAAATATGGCTGAGGTGACACTGTGGGACTTCTGAGCCCACTGTCATAGCTTCCATCCTCACCATCTTGTAACCCAGCATCCACAGGAAGAAGCTCAAGCTGGCCACCTGGCCTCCTGGAGGATGAGACCATGAGGTGAGAGAGAACCAGCCTTCCCAACCATCCCCGGTGTCCTAGCTAAAGTCGCCTAGTGACATCAAGTGGGGCAGGAACACGCCACCCCAGCTGAGCCTGATTTCTGAACCAGAGAATCACAGACGAACAGACAAAGATCGTCATTCTAAACTTTTAGGTTTCAGAGTGGCTTGTTATGCAACAAAAGCTACCTGATCCATCTTTCATGTCTCCTCTCTGACAAGAGTGGACTCTGATGTAAACATCTCATCAAGAGCAGCCTGTAAGAACTCAGTGATTTCTACTGATTTTCGTCAAGATGATTAACAGTCCATTGGAGGAGGAAAAGCAGCTGAGGAAGTTCAGTCAAATCTGAGAGAAATAAAATTGGTTTCTGAGCACAGAAACATCTCTTGTGTCTGGAGTTCAGCTCTGACAATCATATCATTTCAGAATACAAGAGAAAACTCCTTTTATAGGAGGAAAGGTGACGTCACAAAGCCCATGTGCTGAGATGCATTTTACTTACAACCAAAGCTTTCACTCTGCTTTACACTTAGTTCTAACCAGTCTGACGTTTTGGTTTCAAAGCTGATAGAAAATTAGAAGAGTGATACAGTGTGCAGACACGTTTAGTGGTGAGAAGTGAGAGAAAACTACTCAAAATAAGGAAGTGGGGAGGGGGAGAACACTAAAAATTACAGAGGCACTCAAGTAGCACGGCAATTAGTACAGAGGCAAACATCTCCAGGGGGCCCAAGAAATGGGCACTGAGGGCACCGCTGCATTAGACCTTGATACAGAAATGTAAAACATATCAGTAAATTTTAGAAAAGGTTTTCAACCAAAGAGCATAAACTCAGTTTGGATGCTTAGCTGGGTGGGGCTTCAATGAGCTGATCAGCTCAGCCCACACCTTCCTGCAGGGTCCAGCTAGCGTGAGCTGCTCCGGAGACGCTGAGTGAGTGCAACCCTGCTGTCCATGCTGCCCACAGCCGGCTCCCTGGATTACTTGTTTATGGAAGTCTTTTGTTTCTTTCTTCTCCTCTGGGGAATGTTCCCTTAAGCCTGGAAGCCTTCTGGAGAAGGACTAGAAGGAATGGAAATGGTGTTTGTAGAAAGGCCCCAATCAAAAATCCCTTTTCAGATGCCCATCAATCAGACAGGGTCTGAGTTTGGGTCCTTGATTAAAAGCCATAGAAACTTATTTAGAAACTTCAGCAGAAAGAGAATTTTATAGAAGGCAGTGGGGACACTTGCAGGATCTAAGTAAAGGCTGAAGGGTTTGGCATGGAATATTCAACTGCAAATTGGGGGACACGTGCCCTGGATTTACTACCACATCATGACTGCACACTATGGAACGCGGTAATTCCCCAGAGGAAAGTGGGGTGCTCTTAAGAATGGATTATGTGTGGAGAAAAAACCAAGCAAAAGCCACACACACTCAGGATGGCATGTTTAGGCCCCAACTGTGTCCAACCTGGAATCCCGAGGAGGGTCCCGGCAGTGCCCACCTACCTCCAGGGCTGGAGATGGTGGATGAAAGGCAGACTCTCTTTGCTCACACTGCAACTCAACCATACGCTTAAAAGCCCTCTGTTTGTAAAGCATGCCTTTTCCTTTTGATCTGATGACTTGGACTAGATACAGTTTTTCTGTTTTGGTCTCTATGATGCCTCTGCTCTCAACTCCCCGGCTGCCCCTCCCACAGCCACGGCAGAGGGGGATCTGATCAGATACTGCAGGACTGTGGCAGATGGTCTGTCACACAGGCATCCAGTCCCAGTGAGAGGAAAGGCTTTTATCTCCTTGGCTGCCTTGGCTCACTTGAACCTGGGGGAGCGGCTTTGGGACGAAAGGAAACAGCTGGCACAGCAGCTGGATTGACAGCAGAGCATCTGAGAAGGGTCAACGGTTTGCCTGGATTACACAGTGCAATTAAACATACTTACAGTTTTACAGAGCTCAAAACAAATCCCCCTGTTATTGACCTAGTAGCTGGGGTTTAACAGACTTTAATGAAGCTTCCCGTTGCCTCTGCCAGGCAGTCCTCTTCTTATACCCTAAACTGATTTATTTCTCATTCATTCTTCATACGCTATTCCTCAGGAGCACTGATGGATATAGAATTTTCCAGATTTTTTTTAGGTTGAGCCATTCAAGGAAATGGATATAGTCCCTATGACTCTTGTGTATTTAAATACAAATACTACATATACAAATATATACTAAAGTATACTAAAATACTATACATACAGATAAATACTAAAAATACACACACACACACAAGAACACAATCTTCTCACTTTGGCTCGACCTTTTCATTCTTTTGAGCTTCTGAGACCTTCACTCCAAAAAGGGCTGTAGGTGAGTTGAATATTAAAAAGGAAGAGTATGAAGGTATAAGAATTCCATTTGACAAATGTTCATTTTACCCATGGTGTGTGAGAGATTATGAAAAGCACTGAAGAGGTTTTGAACGATGAACTAGACATGTTTCTTCCACGAGGGCACTCATGGTATACCGTACAGAATAAGAAAAACAACAACAAAAATATCAAACACTGATAAGAGTACTCGCTGTCCCCAAGGCACTCTGCTAAATGGTTTCCTTTACACACAGCAAAGCAGTAAATGTGCTAAAAACAACCTGATGAGGTACGTAATGCCTGGACTCCTGACCATGGTGCTATGCAGCCTCCCTACAGACAGCAAGACGGACAGAGCAACTGGAGAATGAGGGCAGCAACGAGGAAGGGACGATGGGGTGGTGGGAGGGGAACACTTCCCGCTGGAGCACTCAAAACAGTCTTCAAGGAAGAGGCAGCAAATGGCTTGAGTAAGGTTTCAAAAGGTAGAGACAAGGAAGGGTAAATTAGGCTCAGTATGAGGACACACCAACACACAGAGACAGCTGCATGGGCTGTGGGACAAACAGCAAGTCCACAGGTGTGGTGGAGCAAAGGCAGGCGAGACTGGAAAGAGAAGTTAAGAAGAGGTTCCACAGACCCTTAAGAGCTGGCTGGCGAGCTAGGACTCTCCTGAAAGCAAGAGGGATCTTCAAATGTGGAGGACCAGGATGTGAGCGGCACCGTGGGGAGACCGACCCAGCAGTCTGATGGCCAGGCTGGGACAACCAGTGAGGGAGAGAGGTTCCAGCCAGACGATGGGGGAGAGACTTCGGGAGAGCAGGAGAGCACCAGCAGCAGGGCAGTGCAGCCGACTGGCTGGAGAGGTGGGATTCCAACGGGACTGGAATCTGAGATGCTGCTAATAAAGAGAGGAAATATGGGAGGAGGAGCAGGTCTGATGGGAAAGAAAACAAGTCAGGCCTGCGGTACCAATAGGAAGTGACCGGGAGTTGTCCTTTCTGTACCTGGACATGAAAGTGAGTCCAGGAAGTGCTGATGGGGGATCCATTTCAGGGAGGAGATGGCTGAAGCTGGGAGTGCAATTGGATGCCTAGTGAAACTCCTGTCCTGTAGTTAACATCTACAGTCTCTTGTCCACAATTCTGAAAGGCAAAGAGTTCTGAAAACAAGCCCGTTTATTTATTTACTTATTTGTAGTCACAGGCAAACTCACTTGCCACAAAAGACGTGAGACTTCTTACCATCTCTACTTATCCCACTGAGAGTAAGAAGTTATACATTTTGCTGAAGAAATATTCCTGCATTTGATCATTGTGTGCTGTCCCAGGCCCCACCGAGGAAGCTACATCATAAAGCATATACAGTACAGATACCCTGTTACCTTTCTAAAATCCCCCAAATTGTGAATTCTAAAGCACACCTGGCTGCAAGATTTCTAGGGAAGAGATTTTGGGAATGTAACTTACTTTCTGAAAACAGCAAGTGGAGAAATAATTCTAATATCTAATTCTGAGGGCTAACTCTGTGATCAGAGCACTTCTAAGTACTTTATTTTGATTTTCATAATAATCGTCCAAAGTAAGAACCATGATCACCTTTATTCTACAGATAAAGGATCTGAGGGTCAGGTAGGTTAGCTGTAAGACGCAGAGATGATACTGATCCCAGGCAGGCTTATTCCTAAGGCTGTGCTCTTTACCACTACAGCATTCTGCCTCCAAATTACTTTGTAAAACTATTTAGAAATAAATCAAATCAATCCCTGTTTAGATTAGCGAATAGCAGGGAACAAACGCCTTTTACTGCATTTCCACAAATGACACAAGGGTATGGTTCAGCCAGGTTAGTCTCTCATTTACATTCTGGCAAAGCAGAGGGAACAATATTAGAGGACAGCCCAAGTAAGATGTTTCTGTGTGGGCCCTACAGTCCCAATACACAGTTTTCCATAGTTTTCCTTGCCAGGTAAAGAAGCTGGGCATTGAGTCAGCAAAGCAGAGCTGATAAGAGCATAGGCTTATCTGGGGTCAGACTACTTTGGTTCTACCACCTTGTAGTTTGCGATTCTAGTCAAATTAATTAACCGCTTGGAGCCTCAGTTTTCCCAGATTAATTAAAAACTATACCATAGACTCACTAGATGATTTAAGTGCACTAACGCTTACAAAGCTTTTGGCAGAGTGTCAGGCTAATAGTGACTCCTCAATAGGCTTTGAATTTTTGTAATTGGCAAGACTCCTGCAGGGCGAGAGCTCCTTGTGGGAATTTCTGACACCCAGTAAGCTTTGTGGATTTCCCTGAAGGTAAAGTTATTATTTGCCAAGTGTCATTCTATTCTCTTCCAGCTTTTCTGAGCTTCACCGACATCAGTCCAATTTAAGGATCCTTTCCAATTCCACAGTCAAAAGACAGACTGATTTAGGTCTATCTGTGAAGAGTGTAAACCCTGACTTGGAAAGATGCTTTCAGCTTGGTTATTCTCCAGTGTTTTCTCTGGCTGTGTAGTCAGTTTGACACATGACTGTATCCACCCTAGGACTTTGGATTCAGCCCTGAGAGTGAGCTGAAGTGGGCCTGCCTGGAGCATCAGAACTAAGCCTAATGTGTATCGTCCCACCTCAAGTGGATACCCGTATAGTCTCTGGGCATGGAATGGAATTATATTTCTGCTCAATCTTATTCCTAAGGTACATTCTGTATTGGAAAGGGGGGTTGGGCTTTGTCCAAATTCTATTTAGTAATGATGAAGTTCATCACGTGCTTTACACACAGTAGATATTCAATAAGAGTCAGAAGGCACAAGATGTGACCAATGAGCACAAAATGGGGTTGATCCAGAAGTTTTGTGCTCTGCAGCCCTGGGTTACCATGGTAATTCATTCCGTGGACAGTAGTTGGTCATATGTTAAGTGACACTGGTCTTCTCTGATCAGAGTAGGTTGTTTCTCGTTCAGGGAAAATTAATCGTCGCTGAGTCTGTTTTCCTTGTATGGCTCTCCACTTACTTCCAGTCTGCAGTATGGCTAACTTGGCTTGGGGTGCTTGCCTTGATTCCGACACAAAGAAGGAAAACAGAAGAATCCAGCAAACAGTTAATGGAATGCTTGGCAAAGCAAAATTAGGGCTTATTCAAGCAGCAGAGTAGCTGATAATTGCCTTTATTATTCTAGGCTAGACTGAGGTCATTGTCTGATGAAACTGGACAATTTGAAAAGTGGGGGAAAATGAACACAATTTAAGTTTATTTAGACACAACTTCTGTATTTTCTTTTACTTTCTTATCAACGCTTGGCTTTTAGTAAGAGGGAACAGGAAAAAAGAGAGGAGATACGGCTTCCCTGGTGGTGCAGTTTGGGAATCCGCCTGCCAATGCAGGGGACACGGGTTCAATACCTGGTCTGGGAAGATCCCACATGCCGCGGAGCAACTAAGCCCGTGCGCCACAACTACTGAGCCTGCGCTCTAGAGCCCGTGTGCCACAGCTACTGAGCCTGAGTGACGCAACTACTGAGGCCCGTGTGCCTGGAGCCTGTGCTCTGCAACAGGAGAAGCCACTGCAATGAGAAGCCTGTACACCGCAACGAAGAGTAGCCCCTGCTTGCCGCAACTAGAGAAAGCCCAAGCGCAGCAACAAAGACCCAACACAGCCAAAAATAAATAAATAAAATAAATTAAAAAAAGAAAAAAAAGAGGAGATGAAGCAGAGTGATAAATAAGGAGGCGTGTATTAAGGAAAATAATCTTTGACACATTAAATAATTCTTTCATTCAAAATAGCAAGTGGTAGAAAAGCAAATAAACATAGATAACTTTAAATCAGTACAAATACATCCTATTTTATTCCTGGAATCTAGCAGAGTGATAGTTTTATGACACTGTCATTTAATTGTTACATGTTGCACTCCCAATTCTGGCCTCTCATACTTCATGAATATCTACCTCTGGCATAAGAAAGGGAAGGGAAGAAGGGAGGGAGGGAGGGAGGAAGGAAAGGGAAGGGAAGGAAGGGGAAAAAGGAGGGAGGAAGGGAGGGAAGAAGGGAAGAAAATTGCATGTCTCATGGCTCTTCCTACAGTGAGTAAGACTCGGTGAACCAGAATTCAGTTAATCAGATTCTCCTCTACTTCCCACCTTAATTAATCATTTTGGCTACAGTCATTCTTAATTCTATCATCCCTTTCCTCTCCTCCACTCCATTGATACTCAAATCTTGTCAATTCTACCTCAAATACGTTGAGTTTAAGAAAAAAACTTTGAGGGCTTCCCTGGTGGTGCCGTGGTTGAGAATCCACCTGCCAATGCAGGGGACACGGGTTCGAGCCCTGATCCCAGAAGATCCCACGTGCTGCAAAGCAATCCCCTCCCCCCGGCGCGCCGGCCTGGCTCCCCTCCCCGGCCCCGCCCCGACAGGCGGGCTGCCCTGAGGAGGCGGGGAGGGGAGGGCTGGGCCGGCCGGCGGGCAGACGACGATGCCGAACTTCTGCGCGGCCCCCAACTGCACGCGCAAGAGCTCGCAGTCGGACCTGGCCTTTTACAGGTTCCCGCGGGATCCAGCCAGATGTCAGAAGTGGGTGGAGAATTGTAGGAGAGCAGACTTAGAACACCTGATCAACTAAATAAACATTATCGATTGTGTGCCAAACACTTTGAGACGTCTATGATCTGTAGAACTAGCCCTTATAGGACAGTTCTTCGAGATAATGCAATACCAACAATATTTGATCTTACCAGCCATTTGAACAATCCACACAGTAGACACAGAAAACGAATAAAAGAATTGAGTGAAGATGAAATCAGGACACTGAAACAGAAAAAAATTGATGAAACTTCTGAACAGGAACGAAAACATAAGGAAATAAACAACAGCAATGCTCAGAACCCCAGTGCAGAAGAAGGGGGTGAAGAGCAGGGTGAAGACATTTTACCTTTAACCCTTGAAGAGAAGGAAAACAAAGAATACTTAAAATCTTTATTTGAAATTTTGATTCTTACGGGAAAACAGAACACACCTCTGGATGGACATGAAGCTGATGAAATCCCAGAAGGTCTCTTTACTCCTGATAACTTTCAAGCACTGCTGGAGTGCCGTATCAATTCTGGTGAAGAGGTTCTGAGAAGGCGCTTTGAGACAACAGCAGTTAACACATTGTTCTGTTCGAAAACACAGCAGAAACAGATGCTAGAGATCTGTGAGAGCTGCATCCGGGAAGAAACCCTCAGGGAAGTGAGAGACTCTCACTTCTTTCCCATCGTCACTGACGATGTGGTGGACATAGCGGGGAAGAGCACCTGCCTGTGTTGGTGAGGTTTGTTGTCACAACCTGAGAGAGGAATCTGTGGGCTTCCTGCCTTATGAAGCTGATGCAGAAATTCTGGCTGTGAAATTTCACACAACAATAACTGAGAAGTGTGGATTCAACATGGAGTACTGTCGTGGCCAGGTTTACATTGTGTCCAGTGGATTTTCTTCCAAAGTGAAAGTTGTTGCTTCTAGACTTTTAGAGAAATATCCCCAAGCTATGTACACGCTCTTCTCTTCCTGTGCCTTAAATATGTGTTTGGCAAAATCAGTGCCTGTTATGGGAGTATCTATCGCGTTAGGAACAATTGAGGAAGTTTGTTCTTTTATCCATCGATCACCACAACTGCTTTTAGAGCTTGACAATGTAATTTCTGTCCTATTTCAGAACAATGAAGAAAGGGGCAAAGAACTGAAGGAAATTTGCCATTCTCAGTGGACACGCAGGCATGATGCTTTTGAAATCTTAGTGGACCTCCTACAAGCACTTGTTTTATGTTTAGATGGTATAAAGAGTGACACAAATGTTAGATGGAATAACTGTAGAGCTGGCCGAGCATTTGTACCCTGGAGTGTAGTAACAGATTTTGATTTCATCGTTACCATTGTTGTTCTTAAAAATGTTCTATCTTTTACAAGAGCCTTTGGGGAAAATCTTCAGGGGCAAACTTCTGATGTCTTCTTTGCAGCCAGTAGTTTGGCTGCATTCACTAAATAAAGTGATGGAAAATATCGAAGTTTATCATGAATTTTGGTTTGAGGAAGCCACAAATTTGGCAGCCAAACTTGATATTCATATGAAACTCCCAGGGAAATTTCGCAGAGCTCAGCACAGTAACCTGGAATCTCAGCTAACCTCTGAGAGTTACTATAAAGAAACTCTAAGTGTTCCAACAGTGGAACACATTATTCAGGAACTGAAAGATATCTTCTCAGAACAACACCTCAAAGCTCTTACATGCTTACCTCTGGTACCCTCAGTCATGGGACAGCTCAGATTCAATACATCAGAGGAACATCACGCTGACATGTACAGAAGTGATTTACCTAATCCTGACACACTCTCTGCTGAGCTGCAGTGTTGGAGAATCAGGTGGAAACACGGAAAGATATAGAACTTCCATCCACTATTTATGAAGCCCTTCATCTGCCAGACATCAAGTTTTTTCCTAATGTTTATGCATTGCTGAAGGTCCTATGTATTCTTCCTGTGATGAAGTTTGAGAATGAACGTTATGAAAATGGGCGAAAGCGTCTCAAAGCATACCTGAGGAACACTTTGACAGACCAAAGGTCAAGTAACTTGACTTTGCTTAACATAAATTTTGATATAAAACACGATTTGGGGCTTCCCTGGTGGCGCAGTGGTTGAGAATCTGCCTGCCAATGCAGGGAACACGGGTTCGAGCCCTGATCTGGGAAGATCCCACATGCCGCGGAGCAACTGGGCCCGTGAGCCACAACTGCTGAGCCTGCGCGTCTGGAGCCTGTGCTCCGCGACAAGAGAGGCCGCGATAGTGAGAGGCCCGCACACCGCGATGAAGAGTGGCCCCCACTTGCCACAACTAGAGAAAGCCCTTGCACAGAAACGAAGACCCAACACAGCCATAAATAAATAAATAACTTAAAACACGATTTGGATTTAATGGTGGGTACATATATCAAACTCTATACAAGTAAGTCAGAGCTTCCTACAGATAATTCAGAAACCATTGAAAATACCTAAGAGACTTTTAAAATAGGCTTTCTCTTATATTTGATATTTGAAAAAATCTGTAAGAAATTTGAAAATATCTTACAGAAAAGTTGTAAGGTGTACGTAGGCCACTTAATCACTGAATACCTTGACCTGTAGGCCTCCCATTGAGTACATTAGTCATTGATAATCTTCCTGTTTAAATGGCCCGTTTGAAGTCCCATGCTTTGGAGACCTAACTACTCTTCCAGAAGATAGCATTGAAAGTACCATGTTATACTCTGTGTGATCTCTGCTAATGGTACTTTGAAATTGTATTAGTTAAGTCATTTTAGATATAACATTTGTCACTGTGGATCCAATTGTCAGGTACTTAGTTATCAGTTCTTTGAAGAAATAAACTTTGAGGAGGAGGTATGGGAGGAAGGAATACATTTTATAAAACATTACAATGAAGCTCATGACTGACCTTTGAATAGTAGGAGTTTTACGTATGCTGTTAAAAATCTGTACGGGACCGTTAAAATGATCAGACTGTAAGAGAAACGTGTGAGCACACCAAGCAAGGATTTCAGTGTAGATTTTGCCTTTAACAAATGAAGTTGAAGGAACAAGTTATAGTTAAAGTTTGAATGGAAGAGCTTGCCATTGTTGTTCCACATCTGATTGTTGCTGTTTACATTCCTTTATTGAGCCTACATCTTTATAAGCTTTTTGACAGGTATATGTTGAACACTTCTGTTTCATGGTCAAGACAGGATCAGAGACCATAGATACTGACAACTGATTTGTCTGTCTTCTTCTGTCTTTTTCCATGACTGTATCTACTGCCTCACCTTGATTTACAAGCAAAACCTAGAAAGCCTACAAAAATAGTGCTTTGTGGCTTATCTAGGAATAATATAGAAAATATTGCTGTTATTTTTGGTGAAGAAAATCAATTTTGTATAGTTTATTTCAACCTAAATAAAATGTGAATTTTGTTTAAAAAATATCTGGGAATTACCTAACGTCAAGTAACAGAGAACTGTTTCAATTATAATATATCCTTATGGTAAAATAAAATGCAGCTATTAAAAATATGCTGTAGAAACAAAGTTAATGATATGTAAATAAATTCATGACAATCATGACAAACAACACTCTTCAAGACCCTGAGTAGCCAAAACAATCTTGAGAAAGAAGAATGGAGCTGGAAGAACAATGCTCCCTGACTTCAGACTATACTACAAAGCTACAGTAATCAAAACAGTCTGGTACTGGCACAAAAACAGACATATGGATCAATGGAACAGGACAGAAAGCCCAGAAATAAACCCCCACCCACTTATGGTCTATTAATCTATGACAAAGTAGGCAAGAGTATACAATGGAGAAAATACAGTCTCTTCAATAAGTGGTGCTTGGAAAACTGGACAGTTACATGTAAAAGAATGAAATTATAACATTCTCTAACACCATACACAAAAATGAACTCAAAATGGATTAAAGACCTAAATGTAAGACTGGATAGTATAAGACTCTTAGAGGAAAACACAAGCAGAATACTCTTTGCCATAAATCGCAGCAGTATTTTTTTGGGTCCATCTCCTAGAGTAATGGAAATAAAAATAAAAACAAACAAATGGGACCTAAGTAAACTTAAAAGCTTTTGTACAGAAAAGGAAACCATAAACAAAATGAAAAGACAACCTATGGACTAGGAGAAAATATTTGCAAACAATTCAACCAACACGTGATTAATTTCCAAAATATACAAACAGCTTATACAACTCAATATATATATTAAAGAAAAAACCCAATCAAATATAGGCAGAAGACCTAAACAGACATTTCTCCAAAGAAGACATACAGATGGCCAACAGGCACATGAAATAATTAGTATCACTAATTATTAGAGAAATACTAATCAAAAGTACAATGAAGTATCACCTCACACCAGTCAGAATGGCCATCATTAAAAAGTCTAAAAATAATAAATCCTAGAGAGGGTGTGGAGAAAAAGGAACCCTCTTCATCCAATTTTGATGTCTCTGTTAAGCCTCCCATGAGCAAGGAATCCATGCACTGCCTCTGTAATTCCCTTGGCACAGGAGCATCCCTCGCTGCAGCATGGGGAGTGGCGTTGGGGCTTTAGACTGAGATAAGCAAGAAAGAAATCTGACGCTCCAGTTTAGCCACAAAAACAGCCATCCGGGAAGGAGGGGAAGACGGCGGAAGAGTAAGACACGGAGATCACCTTACTCCCCACAGATACACCAGAAATACATCTACACGTGGAACGACAACTACAGAACACCTACTGAACATTGGCAGAAGACCTCAGACCTCCCAAAAGGCAAGAAACTCCCCACGCACCTAGGTAGGGCAAAAGAAAAAAGAAAAAACAGAGACAAAAGGATACGGACGGGTCCTGCACCAGTGGGAGGGAGCTGTGAAGGAGGAAAGGTTTCCACACACTAGGAAGCCCCTTCGCGGGTGGAGACTGCGGGTGGCGGAGGGGGGAGCTTCGGAGTCGCGGAGGAGAGCGCAGCAACAGGAGTGCGGAAGGCAAAGCAGGGATATTCCCGCACAGAGGATCGGTGCCGACCAGCCCGAGAGGCTTGTCTGCTCCCCTGCCGGGGTGGGCGGGGCTGCAAGCTGAGGCTCAGGCTTTGGTCGGAGCGCCGGGAGAGGACTAGGGTTGGTGTTAAGAACACAGCCTGCAGGGGTTAGTGCGCCACGGCTAGCCGGGAGGGAGTCCGGGAAAAGTCTGGACCTGCCGAAGAGGCAAGAGACTTTTTCTTCCCTCTTTGTTTCCTGGTGCGCGAGGAGAGGGGGATTAAGAGCGTTGCTTAAAGGAGCTCCAGAGATAGGCGCGAGCCGCGGCTAAAAGTGCGGACCCCAGAGACGGGCATGAGACGCTAAGGCTGCTGCTGCAGCAACCAAGAAGCCTGTGTGCGAGCACAGGCCACTCTCCACAGCTCCCTTCCGGGGAGCAGGGTCCCGGGATCCAGGGACAACTCTCCCGGGAGAATGCATGGCGCGCCTCAGGTTGGTGCAACCTCACGCCGGCCTCTGCCGCCGCAGGCTCACCCTGCACTCCGTGCCCCTCCCTCCCCCTGCGGCCTGAGTGAGCCAGAGTCCCTGACACAGCTGTTCCTTTAACCACGTCCTGTCTGAGTGAAGAACAGACACCCTCAGGCGACCTACACGCAGAGGCAGGGGCAATCCAAAGCTGAGCCCCTGGGAGCTGTGAGAACAAAGAAGAGAAAGGGAAATCTCTCCCAGCAGCCTCAGAAGCAGCGGATTAAAGCTCCACAATCAACTTGGTATACCCTGCATCTGTGGAATACATGAATAGACAATGAATCATCCCAAATTGAGGAGGTGGACTTTGAGAGCAAGATTTATGATTTTTTCCCCTTTTCCTCTTTTTGGGAGTGTGTATGTGTATGCTTCTGTGTGAGATTTTGTCTGTATAGCTTTGTTTCCACCATTTGTCCTAGGGTTCTATCCGTCCATTTTTTTTCTTAATATTTTTTACTTCAAAAACTTTATTATATTTTATCTTACTTTATTTTACTTTATCTTCTTTCTTTCCTTCCTTCCCTCATTCCTTCCTCCCTTTTTTCTTCCTTCCTTCCTTCCTTCCTTCCTTTCTTTCTTTCTTTTTCTTTCCTTCTTCTCCTAATTCTTTCTTTCTACTTTTATTCTGAGCTGTGTGGATGAAAGGCTCTTGGGGCTACAGCCAGGAGTCAGTGCTGTGCCTCTGAGGTTGGAGAGCCAACTTCAGGACACTGGTCCACAAGAGACCTCCCAGATCCACATAATATCAAATGGCGAAAATCTCCCAGAGATCTCCATCTCAACACCAGCACCCAGCTTCACTCAACGACCAGCAAGCTACAGTGCTGGACACCCTATGCCAAACAACTAGCAAGACAAGAACACAACCACACCCATTAGCAGAGAGGCTGCATAAAATCATAAGTCCAAAGACACCCGAAAACACACCACCAGACATGGACCAGCCCACCAGAAAGACAAGATCAAGCCTGATCCACCAGAACACAGGCACTAGTCCCCTCCACCAGGAAGCCTACAAAACCCACTGAAACAACCATAGCCACTGGGGACAGACACCAAAAACAACAGGAACTACGAACCTGCAGCCTGCAAAAAGGAGACCCCAAACACAGTAAGATAAGCAAAATGAGAAGACAGAAAAACACACAGCAGATGAAGGAGCAAGATAAAAACCCACCAGACCTAACAAATGAAGAGGAAATAGGCAGTCTACCTGAAAAAGAATTCAGAATAATGATAGTAAAGATGATCCAAAATCTCAGAAATAGCATAGAGAAAATGAAAGAAACATTTAACAAGGACCTAGAAGAACTAAAGATGAAACAAAAAATCATGAACAACACAATAAATGAAATTTAAAATACTCTAGATGGGATCAATAGCAGAATAACTGAGGCAGAAGAACGGATAAGTGACCTGGAAGATAAAATAGTGGAAATAACTACTGCAGAGCAGAATAAAGAAAAAAGAATGAAAAGAACTGAGGACAGTCTCAGAGACCTCTGGGACAACATTAAATGCACCAACATTCGAATTATAGGGGTTCCAGAAGAAGAAGAGAAAAAGAAAGGGACTGAGAAAATATTTGAAGAGATTATAGTTGAAAACTTCCCTAATATGGGAAAGGAAATAGTTAATCAAGTCCAGGAAGCACAGAGAGTCCCATACAGGATAAATCCAAGGAGAAATATGCCAAGACACATATTAATCAAACTGTCAAAAATTAAATACAAAGAAAACATATTAAAAGCAGCAAGGGAACAACAAATAACACACAAGGGAATCCCCATAAGGTTAACAGCTGATCTTTCAGCAGAAACTTGGCAAGCCAGAAGGGACTGGCAGGACATATTTAAAGTGATGAAGGAGAAAAACCTGCAACCAAGATTACTCTACCCAGCAAGGATCTCATTCAGATTTGATGGAGAAATTAAAACCTTTACAGACAAGCAAAAGTTGAGAGAGTTCAGCACCACCAAAGCAGCTTTACAACAAATGCTAAAGGAACTTCTCTAGGCAGGAAACACAAAAGAAGGAAAAGACCTATAATAATGAACCCAAAACTATTAAGAAAATGGGAATAGGAACATACATATCAATAATTACCTTAAATGTAAATGGACTAAATGCTCCCACCAAAAGACACAGATTGGCTGAATAGATACAAAAACAAGACCCATATATATGCTGTCTACAAGAGACCCACTTCAGACCTAGAGACACATACAGTCTGAAAGTAAGGGGATGGAAAAAGATATTACATACAAATGGAAAAGAAAAGAAAGCTGGAGTAGCAATTCTCATATCAGACAAAATAGACTTTAAAATAAAGACAATTAGAAGAGACAAAGAAGGACACTACATAATGATCAAGGGATAGATCCGAGAAGAAGATATAACAATTGTAAATATTTATGCACCCAATATAGGAACACCTCAATACATAAGGCAAATACTAACAGCCATAAAAGGGGAAATCGACCCTAACACATTCATAGTAGGGGACATTAACACCCCACGTTCACCAATGGACAGATCTTCCAAAAGGAAAATATATAAGGAAACACAAGCTTTAAATGATACATTAAACAAGATGGACTTAATTGATATTTATAGGACATTCCATCCAAAAACAACAGATTATACTTTTTTCTCAAGTGCTCATGGAACATCTCTTCAATAAGTGGTGCTGGGAAAACTGGACAGCTACATGTAAAAGAATGAAATTAGAACGCTCCCTAACACCAAACACAAAAACAAGCTCAAAATAGATTAAAGACCCAAATGTAAGGCCAGAAACTATCAAACTCTTAGAGGAAAACATAGGCAGAACACTCTATGACATAAATCACAGCAACATCGTTTTTGACCCACCCTTTAGAGAAATGGAAATAAAAACAAAAATAAACAAATGTGACCTAATGAAACTTATAACGAAATTGAGCTATTTGTAATGAGGTGGTTGGACCTAGAGTCTGTCATACAGAGTGAAGTAAGTCAGAAAGAGAAAGACAAATACCATATGCTAATACATATATATGAAATTTAAGGGAAAAAAATGTCATGAAGAACCTAGCGGTAAGACAGGAATAAAGACATAGACCTACTACAGAATGGGCTTGAGGATATGGGGAGGGGGAAGGGTAAGCTGTGACAAGGTAAGAGAGAGGCATGGACATATATACACTACCAAATGTAAGGTAGATAGCTAGTGGGAAGCAGCAGCATAGCACAGGGAGATCAGTTCGGTGCTTTGTGACCGCCTGGAGGGGTGGGATAGGGAGGGTGGTAGGGAGGGAGACGCAAGAGGGAAGAGATATGGGAACATATGTATATGTATAACTGATTCACTTTGTTATAAAGCAGAAACTAACACACCATTGTAAAGCAATTATACTCCAATAAAGATGTTTAAAAAAAAAGAGAGAGATTGGGAGAGATCTAGAAAAGCTAGTAGTGAGCAAAGATTCACTGAATTTCTTTTTAAGAATCTAAAGAATAAAATCGCTCATTTGTTGTGACCAAAAAGAAAGAAAAAAAACAGCCATCAAGTTGACTTAGAATTGAACCAAGCCAGAATATACTGGAAAGCAGAGCAGTCACAGGCCCTGAAGATCTTATTTTCTCCACTAGATCAGAACCAGGGCAACAAGAGACTAATGACTGATGAAAAAATGTGGGCTGGCCAATTTTATTGCCTGTGCTCCTTGGCTGGAATGAATGTTGGGTGTGTGGGAGTACTTATTAACAAGACTGTTTAAATCAAGCTGTGCATCTTTAATCCTGCGGTCATGTTTGCTGTGATTAAAATCCCAATGGGCTACATCACATGCAATTTTTGTTTTCCAAGGCAGACCAAAATATCTTAATAAAAACAGACAGCCATACATGTCGAGTCTGGGATAAAGTCAAGATTAAACCAATGGAGGAAAAAGGTCAGAAGGACCAGGAGTATTTAACTTAATGTGAAAATAACATAGAAAATTACATCTGTGTAGGTCCAAGAACCAAAAAGGCTTGGATGTGTATTAAACTCAACAGGCAGGGGGAACATGGATAAATATTAAAGAGCTCAGTAAATAGATTAGTCATTTTGTAATTAGGTTGGAATAAAAATTAGAGGCCAAGTGCCTTTTATCTGGGTCTGTTGTGATTAAAAAATGTAAATTGTAAATTTTTGAGAAATAACTTTTTCAATAAGACTCCACACTGTCATTCTGCATTTAGCTTCCTTACATATCTTATTTGCAAATGCAGCTGTAGCTATAGAAAGTGAACACAATTCTGCAAGCAATTAGCATCGCAACAGGCAAAATCTCCACTTGGTCTTCTGCAAGTTTCCCTAATTCCAAGTTTCCTTGATTGACTGATATGAGAAAATGCAGTCTTCTCTTCCATGCTGTAGATCCTGTGTATGGGGCCCTTAGAGGAGGAAGAGTACAAGTCTCATTCCAGCTGAACCCTTTTACCCTACTGTTCCCAGGGATTTAAATATTTAAACACTCACCCTCATCTGCTACTGCTTACTGGAAAACCTTCTTAATCTCCTTTCTTTCTGCATCAAGCTGGAATATCAGCCAGCCTTGCAGCCTTACTAGGCCCATCACATGAGCCAACCCGACTTTCCAAGACCTTACAAAGTGCATTCTTCTCTCTGGCCAGCTGGTCTCCTCCTGGTCCCCCAGATGCATCTCTGCTACCGCTGCTCCTCCCCGCTGGAATGGTTCCTCTCCTCCACCTATCATGATAGGCAGTCATCTACCACTTAATCTTTGCAACAACCTGTCATATAAGATTATTATTCCTACTTTACAGATAAGGAAAATGAGGCTCAGAAAGATTCATCAACCTGCTAAACCTCACAAGATGTGGAGTCAGGTTTTGAACCCAGGTCTGTTGCATGCCAAGACATGAGCACTTAACCAATGCCCCTCCTTCCATCTCTCTTGACCCTGGTCTAACTCTTCTTGGAAGCTCAGGCTAGTCAGCCTGGCCCATGTTGTTCCCATCCATCCTATTGATCAGAATCACAGAGCTGAGCTATAAATTGCTATCTGATTGCTCTGTATGCATGTGTTTCATCTCCCAATTAAATTTTCAACTCCTCAAGGGAAGAGATTGCCTCCTATAAGACAGACAGACAGACACACACACACACACACACACACACACACACACACAGAGCTCTTAGCTGACTGATGTCCATTCTAGTAAGTATCTAGGTATGCTCCCTGAGGAGAGAGAATATTATCTGCTCCTCCTTATTCTCTCCTCTCTCCCCATGAAAAAAAGGAAATAGTAATCTGATTGGATTGGTTTCCAAGACTCTGATTAGGTCTTGTTCACTAGCAGTGGGGTCAGTGTGAATTTCTGGGATGACTTCTTTAATTGTTCCATTTCTCCCCCTGGCGTAGGTGGTGAAGTAAGGCAGAGTCCACTCCCATGTGGGAGGAGACTCAGCCATCTTGCTCTCTCTTTTCTTCAAGCACATGGGCTTGTTCACTTGTCTTGTTCACTTGTCTCCTGTCCCACGTGTCTGGCTGAAGGGTAGGTGGATTCTGGAATTTAGGTTTGAGTTAAAGATTTTGAAGAGTCCATTAGGTCTTTAGTCTAGCTTGGGTGCTCAAGCCCAGCCCAGCCTACGAGAAAGCTCTTCACTGAGTTCAAGCCAGCCAATAATAAACATAATAAACAGTAAAGTAGTACGTTATCACCCACTTGCTGTTGTTTCCCATGTATGTTCTTTTCTTAAGGACCTAGAGAGAGAGAATTCAGGCTTCTTTGTTCCCTAGCCAAATATCACTTAACAGTGCCCCAAGCTTCACGATCTCCCCAACAACTCTCTTCCCAAGTTCCTGGTTGTTCAGTTCCCTCTCTTAATTCACAGGAATTTTAAAGAAAGACTTATTAGGACTGACCTCTGTGGAAACGTGTGGTGTGCATGTTTGTATATGTGTTTTCTTTGTAAGTGACAGTCAGCAAAGTAATATTAAGCATACGCTTTCGTGTCAGTCTTCCAAGAAGAAGATGCCAAGAAGGATGTGCAGGGACTTTATGAGGAAAATGCCCACGTAAAAGGCAATAAGGAAGAAGTCAGGATAGGCTGGGAGAGCATCAGACTGTGATGCAAGTCAGACCCCAGGTAAGAGAGAGGGGGAGAGAAAGTTGGGTAGAAGTGTCTGAGACTCATGAAGTCAAAGGAAACTTCAAAAAACCCATCAGGGAGTTCTTGAACAGAGGTAACTATCAGAAGCAGAGACCTGCTCATGGGAAGTGTGGCCTCAATGCAAAACCAAGACAATTTTCAAAGAGTGGCATCTGTGGCCCTCCATCAGTTATGCTCCATAAAGTAAGCAAATGGTAAAACACATTCTCATACTATCACAGCTTACTTCTCTCATCAATAACCACTGCCTGCCTTAACCTTTCATTGCAAAACCATTCTCATTTCTTCCTTAGGCGTCTATTTTCAAGCAGCAGGAGGAAACACATCTTTGAGCAAGAAGTACTTTGAAAGAAAAACAGAACCACAGTTTATCCAGGAAGGCTTCAAGCTGAGCATATTCAGACTGTCCACAGTCTATTTTCTTAAGTCTTAGGAAAACTCTAGAGCATTACACCTCCTCCTAATATTTCACATATTCTGAAAACAAACTGGGTTCTCATATCCCTCATGCCTATGCCTGACACCTAACAACTTTTACTGTTGTTGGAAAGGAGTGACCCAGGCCAGGTATTCAAGGGCTGTATCATATCCGAGGCCTTCATTCTTCACAGAGGAAGCTTCTGTTAGCCTGTCACTTTGTGGTAGGACTCACAAACAGGATGCTGGGGTCCCTAGAGCATTCTCATAGTGAAAAGACCCATGATCCCTCCAGCACAGTGCCTTGCCAGAGTAGGTGTAAGTTTGCTAATTTGGATAACTGTGTAGATTCCTTTTAGTTAGAACTGTGAGAAAGCTGGTCCTCACCCAAAGTTGTGAGCTTCTTGCTTCCTTGTCATAAAGCTTGGCATGAAGCTAATCTCGTCCTAGGACTAAATTCTGGCCAAGAGAAAGTGAGTGGCAGTGACATGTGCAATTTTCAATCTAGCCCTTACTTCCCATGTGTGCTTCTCTCTCTCCCTCTCCATTGGCTGGTGGGATGGAAAGAACTCCTAGAACCCAGAGGAGGGTGGTACTGGGTCCCTAAATGATCAACCCTCTCTAACCTGCACCAGGCTGCAACACAAGAAATGAACTGTACTGTGTAAAGTCACTGGAAATTCAGAGTTCTGTCACAGCAGCCATATTTATTTACCATTAATAATACAGCATTTTCCCTTAAGAGCCTTGACCTGTTACAGTCGGACTTTTCTATGTATCAACTACATACGAAACAAGCTAAATTCTATACTTAATAAAAAACAATTATACATATTCCAAAATACGTTTATGTGTAAAAAAGATTCTAAAAGGGATTTCTTTAAAAAAAAGAAAAAGAAAAAACTTTATTGCAGTATGATACATAAAAAAATTTTGGACCTATTTAATATATACAATTTGATAAGTGTGGAGAGATGCGTTCACTCATGAAACCATTACCACAATCAAGGTAATAAACACATCCATCACCTCTATAAGTTTCCTTCTGCCCCTTTGTTTTTGTATTGTGATATGAACACTTTACATGAGATCTATCCATTTTTTTTCCAACAATTTTATTGGAGTATAATTGCGTTACATCGTTGTGTTAGTTTCTGTTTTATAACAAAGTGAATGAGTTATACATATATATATATCCCCATATCTCTTCCCTCTTGTGGCTCCCTCCCTCCCACCCTCCCTATGGCAACCTTCCATCTGGTCACAAAGCACATAGCTAATCTCCCTGTGCTATGCGGCTGGTTCCCAGGAGCTATCTATTTTACATTTGGTAGTGTATATATGTCCATATATACACTACCACTCTCTCACTTTGTCCAAGCTTACCCTACCCCCTCCCCGTGTCCTCAAGTCCATTCTCTAGTAGGTCTGTGTACTTATTCCTGTCTTGCCCCTAGGTTCTTCATGACTTTTTTTTTTTTTTAGAATCCATATATATGTGTTAGCATATGGTATTTGTTTTTCTCTTTCTGACTTACTTTACTCTGTATGACAGACTTTAGGTCCATCCACCTCACTACAAATAACTCAGTTTTGTTTCTTTTTATGGCTGAGTAATATTCCATTGTATATATGTGCCATATCTTCTTTAACCATTCATCTGTTGATGGATACTTAGGTTGTTTCCATCTCTGGGCTATTGTAAATAGAGCTGCAATGAACATTGTGGTACATGACTCTTTTTGAATTATGGTTTTCTCAGGGTAAATGCCCAGTAGTGGGATTGCTGGGTCGAATGGTAGTTCTATTTTTAGTTTTTTAAGGAACCTCCATACTGTTCTCCATAGTGGCTGTATCAATTTACATTCCCACCAACAGTGTATGAAGGTTCCCTTTTCTCCATGCTCTCTCCAGCATTTATTGTTTGTAGATTTTTGATGATAGTCATTCTGACCAGTGTGAGATGATTATCTCATTGTAATTTGGTTTGCATTTCTCTAATGATTAATGATGTCGAGCATTCTTTCATGTATTTGTTGGCAATCTGTATATCTTCTTTGGAGAGATGTCTATTTAGGTCTTCTGCCCATTTTTGGATTGGTTTATTTGTTTTTCTGATACTGAGCTGCATGAGCTGCTTGTAAATTTTGGAGATTAATCCTTTGTCAGTTGCTTCATTTGCAAATATTTTCTCCAATTCTGAGGGTTGTCTTTTCGTTCTGTTTATGGTTTCCTTTACTGTGCAGAAGCTTTTAAGTTTCATTAGGTCCCATTTGTTTATTTTTGTTTCCATTTCTCTAGGAAGAGGGTCAAAAAGTATCTTGCTGTGACTTATGTCATACAGTGTTCTGCCTATGTTTCCCTCTAAGTGTTTGATAGTGTCTGGCCTTACATTTAGGTCTTTAATCCATTTTGATTTTATTTTTTCTGTATGGTGTTAGGGAGTATTCTAATTTTATTCTTTTACATGTAGCTGTCCAATTTCCCCAGCACCACTTATTGAAGACGCTATCTTTTATCCACTGTATATTCTTGCCTCCTTTATCAAAAATAAAGTGACCATATGTGCGTGGGTTTACCTCTGGGCTTTCTAACCTGTTCCATTGATCTATCTGTTTTTGTGCCAGTGCCATACTGTCTTGATTACTGTAGCTTTGTAGTATAGTCTGAAGTACAGGAGCATGATTCCTCCAGCTCCATTTTCTTTCTCAAGATGGTTTTGGCTATTCGGGATCTTTTGGCTTCCATACAAATTGTGAACTTTTTTGTTCTAGTTCTGTGAAAAATGTCAGTGGTAATTTGATAGGGATTGCATTAAATCTGTAGATTGTTTTGGGTACTATAGTCATTTTCACAAGGTTGATTCTTCCAATCCAAGAACATGGTATATCTCTCCATCTATTTGTATCATCTTTAATTTCTTTCATCAGTGTCTTATAATTGTCTGCATACAGGTCTTTTGTCTCCTTAGGTAGGTTTATTCCTAGGTATTTAATTCTTTCTGTTGCAATGTTAAATGGGAGTGTTTTCTTAATTTCACTTTCAGATTTTTCATCATTAGTGTATAGGAATGCAAGAGATTTCTGTGCATTAATTTGTATCCTGCTACTTTACCAAATTCATTGATTAGCTCTAGTAGTTTTCTGGTAGAATCTTTAGGATTCTCTATGTATAGTATCATGTCATCTGCAAACAGTGACAACTTTACTTCCTCTTTTCCGATTTGGATTCCTTTTATTTCTTTTTCTTCCCTGATTGCTGTGGTTAAAACTTCCAAAACTATGTTGAATAATAATGCTGAGATTGGGCAACCTTGTCTTGTTCCTGATCTTAGTGGAAATGCTTTCAGTTTTTCACCATTAAAGACAATGTTGGCTGTGGGTTTCTCATATATGGCCTTTATTATGTTGAGGAAAGTTCCCTCTATGCCTACTTTCTGCAGGGTTTTTATCATAAATGGGTGTTGAATTTTGTCAAAAGCTTTCTCCACATCTACTGAGATGATCATATGGTTTTTCTCCTTCAATTTGTTAATATGGTGTTTCACCAACTTGATTGATTTGTGTATATTGAAGAATGCTTGCATTCCTGGAATAAATCCCACTTGATCATGGTGTATGATCCTTTTAATGTGATGTTGGATTCTGTTTGCTAGTATTTTGTCGAGGATTTTTGCATTGTTTTCATCAGTGATATTGGCCTGTTGTGTTCTTTCTTTGTGACATCTTTGTCTGGTTTCGGTATCAGGGTGATGGTGGCTTCGTAGAATGAGTTTGGGTGTGTTCCTCCCTCTGCTATATTTTGGAAGAGTTTGAAAGGATAGGTGCTCTTCTCTAAATGTTTGATAGAATTCTCCTGTGAAGCCGTCTGGTCCTGGGCTTTTGTTTGTTGGAAGATTTTTACTCACAGTTTCAATTTCAGTGCTTGTGATTGGTCTGTTCATATTTTCTATTTTTTCCTGGCTCAGTCTCAGAAGGTTTTGCATTTCTAAAACTTTGTCCATTTTTTCCAGGTCATCCATTTTATTGGCATATAGTTGCTTGTAGTAATCACTCATGATACTTTGTATTTCTGCAGTGTCAGTTGTTACTTCTTGTTTTTCATTTCTAATTCTACTAATTTGAGTCTTCTCCCTTTTTCTCTTGTTGAGTCTGGCTAATGGTTTATCCATGTTGTTTTTCTTCTCAAAGAACCAGATTTTAGTTTTATTGCTCTTTGCTATCGTTTCCTTCATTTCTTTTTCATTTATTTCTGATGTGATCTTCATGATTTCTTTCCTTCTGCTAACTTTGGGGATTTTTATTCTTCTTTCTCTAATTGCTTTAGGTGTAAGGTTAGGTTGTTTATTTCAGATGTTTCTTGTTTCTTAAGGTAGAACTGTATTCCTATAAACTTCCCTCTTAGAACTGCTTTTGCTGCATCCCATAGGTTTGGGGCTGTTGTGTTTTCATTGTCATTTGTTTCTAGGTATTTTTTGATTTGTTTTTCTTCTCAAAGAACCAGATTTTAGTTTTATTGCTCTTTGCTATCGTTTCCTTCATTTCTTTTTCATTTATTTCTGATGTGATCTTCATGATTTCTTTCCTTCTGCTAACTTTGGGGATTTTTATTCTTCTTTCTCTAATTGCTTTAGGTGTAAGGTTAGGTTGTTTATTTCAGATGTTTCTTGTTTCTTAAGGTAGAACTGTATTCCTATAAACTTCCCTCTTAGAACTGCTTTTGCTGCATCCCATAGGTTTGGGGCTGTTGTGTTTTCATTGTCATTTGTTTCTAGGTATTTTTTGATTTCCTCTTTGATTTCTTCAGTGATCTCTTGGTTATTAAGTAGTGTATCGTTTAGCCTCTATGTGTTTGTATTTTTTATAGATTTTTTTTCTTGCATTGATATCTAGTCTCATAGCATTTTGGTCAGAAAAAATACTTGATATGATTTTAATTTTCTTAAATTTACCAAAGCTTGATTTGTGACCCAAGATATGATCTATCCTGGAGAATGTTCCATGAGCACTTGAAAGGGTATTCTACTTGATCATGGTGTATGATCCTTTTAATGTGATGTTGGATTCTGTTTGCTAGTATTTTGTCGAGGATTTTTGCATTGTTTTCATCAGTGATATTGGCCTGTTGTGTTCTTTCTTTGTGACATCTTTGTCTGGTTTCGGTATCAGGGTGATGGTGGCTTCGTAGAATGAGTTTGGGTGTGTTCCTCCCTCTGCTATATTTTGGAAGAGTTTGAAAGGATAGGTGCTCTTCTCTAAATGTTTGATAGAATTCTCCTGTGAAGCCGTCTGGTCCTGGGCTTTTGTTTGTTGGAAGATTTTTACTCACAGTTTCAATTTCAGTGCTTGTGATTGGTCTGTTCATATTTTCTATTTTTTCCTGGCTCAGTCTCAGAAGGTTTTGCATTTCTAAAACTTTGTCCATTTTTTCCAGGTCATCCATTTTATTGGCATATAGTTGCTTGTAGTAATCACTCATGATACTTTGTATTTCTGCAGTGTCAGTTGTTACTTCTTGTTTTTCATTTCTAATTCTACTAATTTGAGTCTTCTCCCTTTTTCTCTTGTTGAGTCTGGCTAATGGTTTATCCATGTTGTTTTTCTTCTCAAAGAACCAGATTTTAGTTTTATTGCTCTTTGCTATCGTTTCCTTCATTTCTTTTTCATTTATTTCTGATGTGATCTTCATGATTTCTTTCCTTCTGCTAACTTTGGGGATTTTTATTCTTCTTTCTCTAATTGCTTTAGGTGTAAGGTTAGGTTGTTTATTTCAGATGTTTCTTGTTTCTTAAGGTAGAACTGTATTCCTATAAACTTCCCTCTTAGAACTGCTTTTGCTGCATCCCATAGGTTTGGGGCTGTTGTGTTTTCATTGTCATTTGTTTCTAGGTATTTTTTGATTTCCTCTTTGATTTCTTCAGTGATCTCTTGGTTATTAAGTAGTGTATCGTTTAGCCTCTATGTGTTTGTATTTTTTATAGATTTTTTTTCTTGCATTGATATCTAGTCTCATAGCATTTTGGTCAGAAAAAATACTTGATATGATTTTAATTTTCTTAAATTTACCAAAGCTTGATTTGTGACCCAAGATATGATCTATCCTGGAGAATGTTCCATGAGCACTTGAAAGGGTATTCTGAAGTTTTTGGATGGAATGTCCTATAAATATCAATTAAGCCCATCTTGTTTAATATAGCATTTAAAGCTTGTGTTTCCTTATTCATTTTCATTTTGGAAGATCTGTCCATTGGTGAAAGTGGGGTGTTAAAGCCCCCTATTATGACTATGTTACTGTCGATTTCCCGTTTTTTAAATTTTATTTATTTTTTGCGGTACGCGGGCCTCTCACTGTTGTGGCCTCTCCCGTTGGGAGCGCAGGCTCCGGACACGCAGGCTCAGTGGCTGTGGCTCACGGGCCCAGCCACTCTGTGGCATGTGGGATCTTCCCGGACTGGGGCATGAACCCGCATCCACTGCATTGGCAGGTGGACTCTCAACCACTGCACCACCAGGGAAGCCCTCGATTTCCCCTTTTATAGCCGTTAGTATTTGCCTTATGTATTGAGGTGCTCCTATGTTGGGTGCATAAATATTTACAGTTGTTATATCTTCTTCTTGGATTGATCCCTTGATCATCATGTAGTGTCGTTCTTTGTTTCTTGTAATGGTCTTTGTTTTAAAGTCTATTTTGTCTGATATGAGAATTGCTATGCCAGCTTTCTTTTGATTTCTATTTGCATGGAATATCTTTTTCCATCCCCTCACTTTCAGTCTGTATGTGTCCCTAGGTCTGAAGTGGGTCTCTTGTAGACAGTGTATATACGAATCTTGTTTTTGTATCCGTTCAGCCAGACTATGTCTTTTGGTTGGAGCATTTAATCCATTTACATTTAAGGTAATTATCGACATGTATGTTCCTATTCCAATTTTCTTAATTGTTTTGACTTTGTTATTGTAGGTCTTTTCCTTCTCTTGTGTTTCCTGCCTAGAGAAGTTCCTTTAGCATTTGTTGTAAAGCTGGTTTGGTGGTGCTGAATTCTCTTAGCTTTTGCTTGTCTGTAAAGGTCTTAATTTCTCCATCAAATGTGAATGAGATCCTTGCTGGGTAGAGTAATCTTGTTGTAGGTTTTTCCCTTTCATCCTTTTAAATATGTCCTGCAATTCCCTTCTGGCTTGCAGAGTTTCTGCTGAAAGATCAGCTGTTAACCTTATGGGGATTCCCTTGTGTGTTATTTGTTGTTTTTCCCTTGCTGCTTTTAATATTTTTTCTTTGTAATTAATTTTCAATAGTTTAATATGTGTCTTGGCATGTTTCTCCTTGGATTTATCCTGTATGGGACTCTCTGTGCTTCCTGGACTTGATTAACTATTTCCTTTCCCATATTAGGGAAGTTTTCAACTATAATCTCTTCAAATATTTTCTCAGTCCCTTTCTTTTTCTCTTCTTCTTCTGGAACCCCTATAATTCGAATGTTGATGTGTTTAATATTGTCCCAGAGGTCTCTGAGACTGTCCTCAGTTCTTTTCATTCTTCTTTCTTTATTCTGCTCTGCAGTCATTATTTCCACTATTTTATCTTCCAGGTCACTTATCAGTTCTTCTGCCTCAGTTATTCTGCTACTGATTCCTTATAGAGAATTTTTAATTTCATTTTTTGTGTTGTTCATGATTGTTTGTTTGCTCTTTAGTTCTAGGTACTTGTTAAATGTTTCTTGTGTTTTCTCCATGCTATTTCCAAGATTTTGGATCATTTTAACTATCATTATTCTGAATTCTTTTTCAGGTAGACTGCCTATTTCCTCTTCATTTCTTAGGTCTGGTGGGTTTTTACCTTGCTCCTTCATCTGCTGTGTGTTTCTCTGTCTTCTCATTTTGCTTAACTTACTGTGTTTTGGGTCTCCTTTTTGCAGGCTGCAGGTTTGTAGTTCCCATTGTTTTTGGTGTCTGCCCCCAGTGGGTAAGGTTGGTTCAGTGGGTTTTGTAGGCTTCCTGGTGGAGGGGACTAGTGCCTGTGTTCTGGTGGATCAGGCTGGATCTTGTCTTTCTGGTGGGCAGGCCCACGTCTGATGGTGTGTTTTGGGTTGTCTGTGACATTATGATTTTTGGCAGCCTCTCTGCTAATGGGTGTGGTTGTGTTCCTGTGTTGCTAGTTGTTTGGCATAGGGTTTCCAGCAGTGTAGCTTGCTGGTCATTGAGTGGAGCTGGGTGTTGGTGTTGAGATGGAGATCTCTGGGAGATTTTTGCCGTTTGATATTATGTGGACCTGGGAGGTCTATGGTCGACAGTGCCCTGAACTTGGCTCTCCTACCTCAGAGGCACAGTCCTGATGCCTGGCTGGAGCATCAAGAGCCTGTCATCCACACGGGTCAGAATGAAAGGGAGAGAAAAAGAAAGAAGGAAGGAAGGATGGAAGGAAGCAAGGATGGAAGGAAGGAAGGAAGGAAGGAAAGAAGGAAGGAAAGGAAGGAAGGAAGGAAGGAAGGGATAAAATAAAATAAAAGTTATTAAAATAAGAAACAAAAATAATTATTAAAAAAAAATTTTTAAGTAATTACAAAAAAAGAAAGAAAGAACAATCAAACCAAAATACAAATCCCCCAATGATAACAAGTGCTGAAAACTATACTAAAAAAAAAACAACACAAAAAAAACCAGACAGAACCCTAGGACAAATGGTAAAAGCAAAACTATACAGACAAAATCACACAGAGAAGCATACACATGCACACTCACAGAAGTAGGAAAAGGAAAAAAAAATATCTTTGCTCCCACAGTCCACCTCCTCAACTTGGGATGATTCGTTGTCTATTCAGGTATTCCACCGATGCACGGTACATTAAGGTGACTGTGGAGATTTAATCCGCTGCTCCTGAGGCTGCTGGGAGAGATTTCCCTTTCTCTTCTTTGTTCGCACAGTTCCCAGGGTTCAGATTTGGATCTGGCCCCGCCTCTGCGTGTAGGTTGCCTGAGGGCGTCTGTTCTTCGCTCAGACAGGATGGGGTTAAATGAGCCGCTGATTCGGGGGCTCTGGCTCACTCAGGCTAGGGGGAGAGAGGGGGTACGGCTGCAGGGTGAGCCTGCGGCGGCAGAGGCCGGCATGAGGTTGCACTAGCCTGAGGCGTGCTGTGCGTTCTCCCGGGGAAGTTGTTCCTGGATCACGGGATCCTGGCAGTGGCGGGCTGCATAGGCACCCGGGAGATGTGGAGAGTGACCTGTGCTCACACACAGGCTTCTTGGTGGCGGCAGCAGCCTTAGTGTCTCATGCCTGTCTCTGGGGTCTGCGCTGATGGCCGCGGCTCGCACCCGTCTCTGGAGCTCCTTTAAGCAGGCTCTTAATCCCCTTTCCTCAAGCACCAGGAAACAAAGAGGGAAGAAAAAGTCTCTTGTCTCTTCAGCAGCTTCAGACCTTTTCCCAGACTCCCTCCCGGCTAGCTGTGGCACACTAACCCCCTGCAGGCTGTGTTCACGCTGCCAACCCCAGTCCTCTCCCTGGGATCCGACCTTCGAAGCCGGAGCCTCAGCTCCCAGCTCCCGCCCACCCCGGCGGGAGAGCAGACAAGCCTTTTGGGCTGGTGAGTGCCGGTCGGCACTGGTCCTCTGTGCAGGAATCCCTCCGCTTTGTCCTCCGCACCCCTGTTGCTGCGCTCCCCTCCGCGGCCCTGAAGCTTCCCCCCTCAGCTACCCGCAGTCTCCACCCGCAAAGGGGTTTCCTAGTGTGTGGAAACCTTTCCGCCTTCACAGCTCCCTCCCACTGGTGCAGGTCCCGTCCCTATTCTCGTCTCTGTTTTTTCTATTTTCTTTTGCCCTACCCAGGTATGTGAGGGTGTTTCTTGCCTTTAGGGAGGTATGAGGTCTTCTACCAGCATTCACTAGGTGTGCTGTAGGAGCTGTTCCACGTGTAGATGTATTTCTGATGTATTCGTGGGGAGGAAGGTGATCGCCACGTCTTACTCTTCCGCCATCTTGAAGCTCCTCTGAGATCTACCCTTTTAACAGGTTTTTAATTGCCCATACAGTGTTAACTATCAGCACCATGTTATAACGCAGATATCTAGAACTTATTCATCTAGAAAATTTATACCCATTGAACAACAACACTCCATTTCCCCCACATCTCAGCCCCTGGACGATGTCACTTTATTCTCTGTTTGTATGAGTTTGACCATTATAAATAACTCATGTAGATGGAATCAAGCAGTATTTGTCCTCCTGTGGCTGGCTTATTTCACCTACCATAGAGTCCTCCAGGTTCATCCATGTTGTCACATATGGCAGGACTTCCCTCTTTTTTCACGCTGAATAATATTTAATTGTATGTATAGACCACATTTTCTTTATCCATTCATCTTGGCTATTTTTAAATAATGTGATAAATGGGGTTTCTTTAAATATTCTATTCCCCAGATATGCTGAATTCATTCACAGGTATTTGGCACCATACCTATTTTCTGGAGTGAATTATCTCTGTAACTGAAAAAAATGATAAATTTCTCTCATTTACCCAATTCTTCATCTTCTTTCTGACCAGAGCCTTCTAAACAAATGAAGTTTATGGCTTGCCCAAAACATACATATTTTCATTATTTTGTGGAGGCAGACTAATTGGGAAAGACTGCTGAGCTGTGAGTGAGGAGAACTGATTTGCAATAGATGTTCAGGACCTTTCTATGTGAAAGCCCAAGCACTTCAGAACAAAACAGAAATCGTTTTAGTGTGTACCCACCTTTCCATAAAGCTCACCAGAACATGGTGGTCAGCAGATTTAACTTCCAGTGCAATCATTCAAACACCAGTCACTACTAGTACTTATGTTTCCAATATGGGCTCACCTTTACACTGTAAAAATCTCATTTTTAACCAGGGCTCTCTAATGAGCTCTACACAAGAGAAAAACAAAGAGTAAAATCCTAACTCTAATGTTTGTATTTCACTTGCTAAATGAATGGCAGCTTCCAGAAGTAAAATTTCTACACATTTCTGAAAAGAAAGAACCCTAGGCATGGATCATCTACAGCAGAACCTCCCACTGTCGTGGCCTCTCCCGTTGCAGAGCACAGGCTCCAGACGCGCAGGCTCAGCGGCCATGGCTCACGGGCCCAGCTGCTCCACGGCATGTGGGATCTTCCCGGACCGGGGCACGAACCCGTGTCCCCTGCATCGGCAGGCGGACTCTCAACCACTGCACCACCAGGGAAGCCCCCTATAATTATTCAGTCTGCATAAGTGAGATACTGTGGCATTACCTGCTCTAGACTAGCCTGGACAATGATATCCACAAAGTCATGAGTGTGATGTGATAATCTGATTATTCTATAAAACATTTTTATTAAAAGTTTACATATTAAAGTTTTTAAAATTTGGTTTACCACCTAATCATATCGTGGGACAGCAGAGATACCCATATCACATGCTGTCAACGTTGAGCTTGATAGAAGAAGAGGGAAAGAAAGTGAATGGTGTCAGAAGGTGAGCCACAGAAGAACAGAGGGTGTAGCTTGTTAAAGGGAAAAATGAGTCCCCTAATTTGACTGTATGTAAGAATTCACTGAGAAACGGTGGGAAATGAGAATTAAAAAACTGGTGGACTGTAAAGGACCTTAAATTCCAGGGTGAAGAATTTTTGTATTACTGCATAGGTAGATGGGAGGCTTTTTGAGCATTTGATCATAAAATGATAAAAGAACTGCTTAAATGATATTAAATTGATTGGAGTGGGAGATCTTTGCAGTAACAAAGGAATAAATGTAGCAAGATTCAAAGTAAGAAGGGAAACACCACATGGGAACATTTCAGAGAGAACTGACTGGAGTGGAGAAATATGCAGTGTGAAAAGAATGAGTAGAGTCTAAAGTGATTCCAAGATTTATTAAATAGATTCTCTAATGCAAGACCCACTTGGCCAATTTAAAGTCACTGAACTTGCACGCACACACGTGTATGTGTGTGTGTGTGTGTACTCTGATTCAGATTTTTGGCTAGCCCAGACTCAAGTTCCCTGTCCCGCAGACTCTTGAGCCTTTCCCAATACATCACTTCTCTAAAACGAAGAAGTCAGAAGTGGGAAGGCTTGGCCTTAAAAGGACAAGGAATGTGGTGTCACATCCCCCCTCCCTTTAGGAGTTCCAGCCCAAGGCCCTGCCCCATGAAACCGTGATGGGCCATTCATGTAGAGAGGTACCAGAGCCCTGCAGAAATCTTTCTGATGCCTTCTGGGCATCTTCTTAGAAAAATGGACAAAAGGAACAGGTGCTGAAGAGAAGCTGCTGTGGGATCAGTCAACCCTGGTGCAGAATTTCATTGGCAGCCTTTCTGCTCACTCATTGTAGGATATTTTACAATAATTTCCACCCTGTATCCTGGATTCTATGACTCACGTTTCTCAGTATTGCTGGCTGCCAGCCACCATAGTCCTCTGGGAGCAGAGCCTGGCAGCTGCATCCCAGCACAATGATGAACAGAGGTCCAACTGGATGTGGCTGCCATGCTGCTACCACAGCTGTGGTCTCAAAAGTCAGGAGCACGCCAGGGGCTATGCCTGGAATGAGGGCAACAGAGCACTTGAGCGCCCCAGCCAGGTGGTGGAGAGCTCAGGGTTCCAACCACTTTGTGTGAGATGCCAAGAAATGTAAAACTGTCAAAGTGACCTGGGAGGTCCTCTCTTGACGATGCCACTCAGACAAAACTGAGTCTTGGCTTGTAAACAACTTGATTCTCCTTTTATGAGACTATTCCACTATTTCCTGATGTGGGACATTACTGGAAAATATACAAGTATAGATGGTCAAGTCTAACTTTCTGCTTCCTAATCTTTCTCACTGCTATGATTAGAAAGGAAATTCTGAGTACACATAACAGTAGTAGTAATAATAATAATAATAATGTAATAGCTACTATTATACTCAGTTTTTCTCTGGGCCAGACAAGATACTAGGCACCTTAAATATGTTATCTCAACACAACAATCTTAGGAATTACATGCTATTTTCACCCCTGTTTTACAGATAAGAAAACAATTAGAAATGTTAAATGCCTTGCCTAATGTAACACATAAAATAGGTGGCAGAACCAACATTTGAACTCAGCTTTGTCAGAGCCCAGAGCAAAAGCACTTATTGAGCACACAACTCATACCATTTGTAGGAACTTAGTCCATAAAACGTGCCCTGTTTTTGCAATAGTCAAATGTATGGATTTCATGTAGTTAAATATATTTTAACATGTCTTTCCTCTCTTAAAAGTTAAGAGAAAATTGTCATATACTGTTGGTAAGAGTGTAAACTGGGATAAGCACTTTGGAAAACCACTGGCATTATTTACTAAGTTGAAGATTTGCATATTCTATGATCCAGCAATTCTACTCCTGACTATATGCCCAAGAAAGGTGTTGCACATGTACATCAGAAGAAATGAAAAGAATGGTCATGACAGCATTATTTGTGATAACCCTAAACTGCAAATAACCCAGAAATCTATCAACAGGAGAATGGAGACATAATTGGGGTATATTCACGCAATGGAATGCTATACAGCAATAAAAAGTAATGAACCCGGTTACACACAACACAGATGAATGTCACGCGTAGGAAGCTAGACATAAAGAACACATGTTGTGTGATTCAATTCATTTAAACTTCAAACAGACAGACTAGTACAGTGCTTAGAGATTCATACTTAGGGGATAAAATTATGAAGTAGAGCAAGGAAATGATTACCATAAAAGTCAGAAAAGTGGGGAGGAGGAGGGACGTGGTCATAATGGGTAGAGGCTGGGAGAGGCTTTTGGGGTACTGGCAATGTTCTGGGGGTGTTGGCTTGAGAAGGTAGTTAAATGTGACTTGCTTTATAATAATTTGTTAAACCAAACATGTATATTTTATGTATTTTCTGTATGTGTACAATATTCTACAATACAAATGGTTTTAAAACAAGTTTAGAAGGAAAATGCAAAAAAAGTGCAACTTTTGCTTTCAAATTCAGCCTAAAATATCTTGATACGCAGCCCATTTTAAGACAGATTTTAACTGACAAAATCTGTCACCTTTGGAGTCACTTCCAGCCTCTTTGCTGATCTGAAGCTCTCCCATTCCCACCCTTTTTTTTTTTTTTTTTTTTTTTTTTTTTTTTGCGGTACGCGGGCCTCTCACTGTTGTGGCCTCTCCCGTTGCAGAGCACAGGCTCCGGACGTGCAGGCTCAGCGGCCATGGCTCACAGGCCCAGTCGCTCCGCGGCATATGGGATCTTCCCGGACCAGGGCACGAACCCGTGTCCCCTGCATTGGCAGGTGGACTCTCAACCACTGCGCCACCAGGGAAGCCCCCCACCCTTTTTAATCATTAATATTTTCCTTGTTAAAGAAATATTTCCTTGCTCCCATTATAGTTGACTGCACTCGAATGTTATTTCCCTAAGAAGGAACAGATTGATTTGTCTGGTCTGCTACTGCAGGAGTAATCCTGAGCCTTCTGCGTCATCCTTGACTCAAGGATGCTTCTACAAAAGGATAATGGTAACAGCAAGGTTTACTGTTTTAGTTAACACATCTGAATAAAGGCTTATCAGAACTAGAAACGCAGTATCCATGATACTAGGAAAGATGCTTGGACAGAGCTGGGATGGAGATGGGATGAGAGGAGGGACTGAGTCTAGTCCCAACAAATGACCAGCTGAGGTACCTCAGGCCAGAGTATGCAATGGGTTGAAGCCCAGCGTCTATGGGTTTCAGAGGTCTAAGTAGATAGCATATCAAGATATTCAGTTGGATTACCCTAAACTCTCAATTCTAAAGGACATGGCTTTTAAGCTAGGAGAATTCAAGACATATTAAGGATTTTTTTTGTGAGTTCCAAGTTCAACAACAGAGAAAAGTTAAGTAGTAGTAAGAAACTACGTCTCATGTTCTGAGAAGTATCTTGACGGATTTGCACTCTCCCTTCTTCTGTTAGTAATCACCTCCATGTTCAAGGGTCTAATCGAGCTAAACTTAGTATCACCGTCCTCCTTGGTGAGGAACAGGAGTGAATGAAACGTTTGCAAAGCTATATATGGCCCTGCATACTTCATTCTGAATGACAGAAGTACAGGTAGTAAACACTGACTGAAGGCTTACTGTCTTCTAGGCACTTCTTCTGAGCTACCTAGATATAGAATTTCATTTAATCTTCACAATACTATGAAGTTGGTTCTATTTTTATTATCTCATTTTACCAAGGACAAACCAAGTAAGGCACTAAGAAGTTAAGTAGTTTGTCTTATTGTAGCCCACACTACAATCCTCTGGGGAAGAATGTAGCATGCAAATTAAACAGTCTGAGTTTTTCTTTCTTCCCTTTGCTTTTCTAGATCTTACCCATCTTTTAAGACCCACCTAAAATTCTACTTCCTTCATGAACCATTCATTCGTAAACCTATCCTTCTCTGAAGTACAAAATATATTCTCGAACTACACATCTTGACAATATTTGTGATCCTGTCTCTTTGCTTTATCTCCCCAAACAGCCTACAAGCTCATCGAAGACAAGAGCTGTGGCACACATGTCTGTACACCCCCTGACCCCACCTTGCCTCACTTCCCAAATGGTGCTTGCAGACACAAGGCATGGAATTTAATTGTTGAGCTGAATTGAGTTGTGTAATTAAAGTATATTTTTGTTATTTTCTTAAGAACCAACAGCAGAGCTATACCCATACATAAAAATTTCACAAATGAGGAATCAGAGAGGTTTTTACTCCATGTACTTTTGTATTATTTAGATTTTTACAGCAAAAGTTTTATTTATAACCCTGAGCTTAAAGTTTCTGGCAGGAAGAGAAGTGCAGTGAGTTGGATGAGCATGAACTGGAAATAAAAATGTTGATTCCCAGTTTTGGTTCTACTTTGAACGAGGTTTAAAGCTTCCCTGAGCTAAAGAGAGGGGACTAAGCGGGGAGACTGTAAAGTGCCGCCCCTACTCCTTGACTTTAAGCCTGAGAATATATTTAATTCTCAAAATTTCATTATTCATACATATTTTAGGTGGCATAATCCCATAACTTGGTACATTTCAGACCTTTCATATTTGTTGTCAATGTTATTCACTGTGTGTGTTGGTGTGTATGTGCATGTATGTTTCCTTCGACATTCTTAGGAGGAAATAAGATTTGTCAGGACCTCAGGGTAAATTTGTTACTGGAATTTAGGTACCAAAATTTTGCTCTGAGTTTTCTGAGAGTCAAACCCAAAATGTAAGTATTTTAAGCCATAATTGTTTAGAATTGTTATTTCTATTCAAAGGGTATTAACACACAGCATTTGCTTCTTACAGAGGAACTGGTTCTGTAGAATGTGTTATTCCAGTCTGCAAACTTTCTTGGCCAAATGTTTGAACTTGTTTAAAATGAGAATCTTGATCATCCACCAGTTACCTTCCAACATACATTGAGTTTCTAACACAGAGAAGTATAAGGGAAACCAGAGATATTTTAAGGGTTTTGAAACTGTTAGAGACTGATGTCCACATAGCACTTCTGCTTGTATTTTATTCATGGATGGTCATCCAAGAAATGATAAAAAAAAACATGTGAATGTGTGTCCACTATATAAGTATTCCAGATCAATATGCTTTTTCTATTAGCTTTTAAAATCTGTTCGCATAAAAGTTTATTTTCCAACCCAGCTCTTCTCAGGGCTTTTGTGGGCAGAATGACTAGAGACATGATCTTTGCAATATTTCATTTTGTTATCTCTTATTGTTATATGGTGGCCCAGAGTATGGCATGAATAAAGTTGTCTTGTCATCAAAATGCATTCATTCATTTAACGAGTTCCTGAAAATAGTGGAATGGTTGCTAAGCAATGGAGAAATTATATATTCCAAGGGATCTGTGCAGATTCTAAAAGCAAAAGTAGTTCTGGGAATAGGTTAGTGTCTCCGGACACCAACTGAATAAAACTGAGAAAGTGACATGCTCTACCTAATGGTCAGGAGGCAGTATCTTTTTATTTTTCCCTCTTTCTGACAGGTTTTCAAAGTAACAATATAAGTAGAAAATTACCTATCAAAAAGTATTCTGTGTCCACTTATGGATTAGATAGCTGGCAAGCTTGTATCAATTTATTTTAAAAGAACTATGGTATGAAAATATATTCTTTTAATTAGGAAGTAAATTCATTTTAGATATATTAATCTTACTTTAATTGCAGAAATACATGCTTAATGCAGAAAACTTAACACATAGATACACATTTTTAAAAGCACAAAGTTAAAATTATTTTTTAAAAGTAAATCATCCATAATCCAATCCTTCTCCAAACAGCCAACGTCAATATTGGGGGATATGTTTATCTGTCACTTTTATCGTTATATGCAAAGTTATTATTATTTAACATACTATACACACACTATACACACATGCACTCATTCTAAAGGCTATGGATATATCACTCTTTTTAAAACAGTGTTTAAACATTTAGGTTGTTTCTACTTGATCACTCCTTAAATAACTCAATTATACTGTACAAACATTTTAAAAAGTAAGTACTTTTGGGCTTTCCTGGTGACGCAGTGGTTGGGAGTCCGCCTGCCGATGCAGGGGACACGGGTTCGTGCCCCGGTCTGGGAAGATCCCACATGCCGCGGAGCGGCTGGGCCCGTGAGCCATGGCCACTGAGCCTGCACGTCCGGAGCCTGTGCTCCACAACGGGAGAGGCCACAGCAGTAAGAGGCCCACAAACCACAAAAAAAAAAAAAAAAAAGTAAGTACTTTTTTCACTGCAAAAGTAATGCATGTAGAAGAACTTCTGGAGTGGCAATAAACACCTTGGGGATATTGAGCAAGCTCTGAGTCAGGTCAAATAAGGACAAATGCTGTGAAGGGGGATTTTCCAAACAGCAGCCAAATAAGTGAAATAATGACAATCTCTGGAGATGGGGCTTTTGGGGGAGCTCCAAACCCATCTTACCCCCTCCAGTGGCGGCGAGGCTGCTGGGTTTTCAGCATCTGTGATTGTGAGGCTGCTGTATCAAGGTTACTGTAACATATCTGGAGAGCAGGGTGGGAAAAAAGCTTGCTGTCCTTATTGAGATTCAGTCCTCTTTCTTAAATTGACTGTTGTTGTACTGTTCCAAGTATTTGGTTAATTTCCAGAATCCTCCAGAGAAACAGAGCAATTGGATATATATATATAGATATATATTAGAAGACTGATTATAGGAATTGATTCATGTAATTATGAAGGCCTGTCAGTCCTACAATCTGCTATCTACAAGCAGGAGAACCAGGAAATCTGTTAATACAATGCAATCTGGGTCTGAGAACCAGGAGAGTCAATGGTGTATGTCCGAGTCCAGTGGCCCAAGAACCACAGCAGGAGCTGGGGGCCAATGAGGTAAGTCCGTGGCTGAGACCAAATGCCCAAGAACCAGAAGCATCCACGTCCAAGAGCAGAGGATGGATGTCCTAGCTCAGGCAAAGGGAGCAAATTTTCCCTTTCTCCACCCTGTTCTATTTTAGTCCCTTAACGGATTCGAGGATGCCCACTCACATTGATGAAGGCGATCTTTATACCTATTCAGATGCTAATCTCTTCCAGGAACACCCTCACAGACACACCCAGAAATAATGTTTTATCACCTGTCTGGACATCTCTTAGTCAAGTTGACACACAAAATTAACCATCACAGTTGTCTTAACATCCAGAAATCATTTAACGTAATATACCATATTAACAGGCAAAAGGACAAAACCCACATGATCATATCACTAGAGGCAGAAAACACATTTGACAAAATCCAACACCCTTTTATGATAAAAATTCTCAAAAACCTAAGAATTTATAGTTACTGCCTTAACCTGACAACGGACATCTACAATTTATGACAGCTAACATCATAGATAATGATGAAAGACTGAATGCTTTTCTGCTAAGATCAGAAACAAGACAAGGATGTCTAAGTTTGCTCTCATCATTTCTATTCAACATTATACCAGCACTTCTATCCAGGGTAATAAGGCAAGAAAAAGAAACAAAATTCCTCCAGGTTAGAAAAGAAGACATAAAACTATGTTTATTCAAGAAGACAAGATGTTGTGGATAGAAAAATCAAGCAACACACACACACATGCACACGCACACACACAGCTATTAGAGCTAATAAACAAGTTCAGCAAGGTTGCAAGATACAAGACCAACATACAAAAATCAAGTGTCTTTCTCTAAACAAGCAATGAACAATGCAAAACAAAAGTAAAAAAAAAAATTTTCATTTAAAATACCGTCAAAAAGAATAAAATATTTAGCAATAAATTTAACAAAAGAAGTGTTAATTGAAAACCACAAAACACTGGTAAAATAAATTAAGAAGGCCTGAATAAACAGAGAGACATCCCATGATCATGGATTGAGAAACTTAATACTGTTAAGATAGTAATAGTCCCCAAACTGATTTTCAGATTCATCATAATCCCTATCAAAATCTCAGCTGGAATTTTTGCTGAAATTGACAAGTTTATCCTAAAATTCACAGGGAAACACGTGTGACACCAAACAGCCAACAATTCTGAAAAAAACTAAAGTTGAAGAACTCACATTTCTCTATTTTAAAACTAGGTTACAATAATCAAGAGAGTGTGGTATTGACATAAGGATTAACATATATATCAATGGAACTGAATTAAGAGTCCAGAAATAAACCCTTACATTTATGGTTAATTGATTTTGACAAGGTTGCCAAGATACTTCAATGGAGGAAATAAGTCTTTCAACAGCTGGTGCTGGAACAACAGGATACACATATGCAAAAGAATGATGTTAGATCATTTCCTCGCACCACAGACAAAAATCAATTCAAAGCAGGATGACAGGCCTCAGGGTAAAACCAAAACGCCTTGAAGAAAACTTATCAGTAAATCTTTGTAATCTTGGGTTATGAAAGCCTTTTAGATAAGACATCAACAGCACAAGCAACAAAAGAAAAAAATAGATAAATTGGACTATATCAAAATTAAAAACTTGGGACTTCCCTGGTGGCACAGTGGTTAAGAATCCGCCTGCCAATGCAGGGGATATGGGTTCGAGCCCTGGTCTGGGAAGATCCCACATGCCGCGGAGCAACTAAGCCTGTGCGCCACAACTACTGAGCCTGCACTCTAGAGCCTGCAAGCCACAACGACTGAGTCCGTGAGCCACAGCTACTGAGCCAGCGTGCTGCAACTACTGAAGCCCGTGCGCCTAGAGCCCATGCTCTACAACAAGAGAATCCACCACAATGAGATGCCTGCGCACTGCAACGAAGAGTAGCCCCCGCTGGATGCAACTAGAGAAAGCCTGCGTGCAGCAAGAGACCCAATGCAGCCAAAAATAAATAAATAAATAAATGTATTTTTAAAAAATTAAAAACTTTTATTCTTCAGAGGACATCACCAGAAAATGAAAATACTACCCACAGAACGGTGAAAAGTATTTTCAAATCATACATCTGATAAGAGACTTGTATTCAGGATACATAAAGAGGTCTTACAGATCAACAACAGAAAGACAAATGATCCAATTAAAAATGGGAATATAATCTAAATAGACATTTAACCAAAGAAAATTTTACTCACTGATCATTTTACAAAAGATCAGCGAGTAAAAGATGCTCAACATCATTAGCTATCATGGAAATGCAAATCAAAACCACAGTGAAGTACCACTTCACACCCACTAATATGGCTACATCAAAAAGCCAGATAATAATTAATGTGGGGAAGGATTTGGAGAAATTAGAATTCTCATACACGTCTGGTGAGAATGTCAAATGGTACAGCCATTTTGGAAAACAGTCTGGACGTTCCTCAACAATTGAACAAAGAGTTACCATATTACCCACCAATATCATTCCTTAATTACACACCCAAGATAAATGCAAACATTTGGCCACACAGGTATTTGTACATAAATGGTCGCAGCAGCATTATTCATTACAGCCAGAAAGCGGAAAACAACCCAAATGTCCATAATCCCAATGAAGAGATAAATAAAATGTGGTATATCCATACAATGGAATATTATGCTGGCTCCAATAGGAATGGAGTACTGCTACATGCTACACACAGATGAACTTTGAAAACATGCTAAGTGAAAGAATTCAGACCACATATTGTATGATTCCATTTACAGGAAATATCAAAAACAGGCAAATCCACAGAGATACAAAATATATTAGTTGTTACCAGGTGCCAAGGGAAGGGGGAAATGGGTATAGGGTTTCTTTTGGGAATGAGGAAAATACTCTAAAATTAGACAATGGTGATGGTTCCACAACTCTGTGGATATACTAAACCCACTGAACTATATACTTTAAAAGGGTGAGTTTTATGGTATGGGAATTGTATTTCAATAAAGCTATTATAAAGAAAAGCATGAACTTGACTTTAAACATCAGATTCTATAAAAATATATACAATGAAAATTCCCCATACCACCCAAAACTTGTATTGCCCCATCACCTTTCCCAGAGACACAGTCAACACTGTTTTTGTAAGTCAGTCAGTACACATTCTCTGCATTTTCAAGCATACATAATTGCATAAATTTCTGAACACATTTACTGTTATAAGATAAACTTCTAAAAGAATTGTTGGAGCAACACTATTGAACGTTTTTAATTATCTACATACCTATTTATCATTAATATATAGCCAAATCATCTTGCAGAAATATTGTATCAACTTCCTTTAATTTTAGCCATGTTGAAGAGTTCACAATTCCTTATACCTTCTATAGTCCCAAATATCGTCATTCATTTTAATCTTTGGCAGTCACATGTGAAATACTTGTATCTTTTAATGTGTATTTCTCTATGCATGGTTAGAAATTCCATGTTTATGTTCTTTGCCCATTTTTCTTCCAGGGTGATTGTTATTTTCATATTGATTATTTCATTATGAAATTTTAAAAATACAGAATAATGCAGAGGATAATAAACATCGATGTACCTACCACTCAGAGAAATAAATGCTAACATTTTTTTATCATATTTGCTGCATAGTTTTTAAAGAAAACTCTAAAAATAAAGCTGATGTCTCCCCTGTTCTCTATATTACATTCCCATTCTTCTCCCCTGGATGTAACCCCTAACATAAACTTGGCATGAATCCAGGCCATTTTATACTTTAACTATGTATATATGCTTTAACAATATATTTCTATATAAAACATATTGTACTGTACATGGCATTTGGCAATCTGGGTTTTTTTGTTTTGTTTTAGCCCAATATTGTTTTTGAGATCTACCTATATTGATCAAATAGATCTATTTCTTCTTTTTTATTGCATCATAGTATCATTTTATGAACATACTTAATTTCTCCTTTCCTCTAATGAAACACATTTGGATTGTTACCTGTTTTTGCTGAAACAAATAATTCTGTAATGAATAGATCTTCATTTAGGTCTCTTGGTGCATATGTGCATGAATTTCTCTATGCTATATTCTCAGAAGTAGCGTAGCTGGCTTATAGGTTTTACTTATCTTCAATTTTAGCAGCTATTGCCAAACTGCTTGTTCAAATTTACACTCCCATTTGAACAAGCAAGGCTCCTGACCTTATGGAACCTGCATTCTGGTGTGTGTCTAGAGAAGGATGGGAGATGGCTGAGTCCTATCTCTTTGCCATACTGACCACCCCTGGCACTGTCAGGCTTTAAAGCATCTCATTATTGTTTTAGTTTATTTTCTTCTGATTACCAGTAAGACTGAGGTTCTCCTTCATTTGTTTACTAGTATTTTATTGATTATAAAACATAGCTCCCATTTTTAAACATATACCTTTATGATTTGATACCATTCTAAATGAGCCAGACACATGGATCCAGCTGTAGAAAAAAATATTTTGTAATAGGCATATGATTTTGCAATAGGTTATGACTTTCATAAACCAAGAGAGATTTTTTTCAGACATCTGGCCTTTTGAAGTAGTAATCACTGACAAAAACAAAGAATCAAAATTTCTGATTAAGAGCACAATTTAGGAAATTGATTTCTAAAGAGAGTGGCCTACATTTTTAGTTCCTTTTTGATTGAAAGGATTTTTTTTTAATCGAAGAAATAGGTCTATTCAATTCTGAAAAAGTCATTCCAAAGGACCTTATACCTTGAAGATGATTGAACTATTTAGAATTGGGGTAGTCTGGTAAGAGTTACCTGGGCACAGTTGGGGGTACATAGTATGTAGTCTAGAGGATTGGGAGCATTCCTGGGAGTGCCCCAGGCCCCTCATATTTCTGAAAGGACATGGGGAGGAGAAGAGATTTCAGATAAAATCTCTCAAACTCAACTTCAGCCTGGAAAGGATTTCCTCATTTGAACACTGTACAGAATTCTGCCCAAAGCCACTTAACTGGCATTGTGAGAGGATCTTTAATTTCAATCCATTTCAAATAAACGGGCTAATAAATTAGGGGGACTCAGTGCATAGCCCAGGATCCTACTCATGTCTTATCAATCATGACTTAGTCATGATTTATTAGAACTTTTCATGACAATATTAAATTGATGGATTATAGCAATTATAAAGCAGTGATCACAGAACATAGCAGTGTGTGCGTTTAGAAGTATACTTGAAGGATTCTTCAGTGCGGCTTCATCCTGCCTGGATGTTACATTCTGATGGGTGATATATACACACCCCTGCAGTTTTCAAGATTCAGGCACACATTAGGGCTGAAGCAGAATTTCCTTAGAGCATGTAGATATTTCTATTGGGCTCTTACATGTGGTTATTCCTTTATAAAATAATGAATACTCTTTCAATTTTCTCAACCACCACTTTCAGACCTTTGAGGGCACTACATTCTGCTGCTTCTTTCTTAAAGATTTGTTCATCAGAAGCTCTGCTTAATACTGTCTCTTCACCCTATACTGCCAAACGCCTTTTTGAAAATGGTACGCTCCAAGAAGAAAGAACTCACTTCTGCTTTTGTTCCCCCAAAGAAGCCCAGCGAGCAGCTCATTCTATCTCATAACTAAACTAATCAGATATTCATTGGTTTTTCCCTGACCCTCAGTGTGATTGAAGTGGCCCGTTCTTACTCCCTGACTTGCCCGGGAACCTTAATTATCTAACAGGCTGCTGCCAACAGTTGGGGACATTATTGCAATGAAGGCAGCCAAACTCCCCTGCCAATATGCCTCTAGGACCCTGTCTGAGTCCTGCTCTAGTGGATGCTGTTAGAACCATCCAAACTTCCTCAGATTCCCTTAATGGTTCTGTGGATCCATTGCTCAGCTTCTGTGCTGTTTGCTCCTAGTGGCTCATATCTTCTAGAAATCTTCATCAGAGAACTAACTGCTGGTTACTGAAGCTGCTTCACCCAGATACTGAGAGCCTAAAATCCAGGGGAGTCACATGTTCCTGGAGTAAACCTTAGCCAATGACTGACTGTTGCAAGAGGATGAAAGCCCAGCTCCTTTGAGGGGAGAAAGACTCTCCCACCGCTCTGCTGGGGAATCAGAGGAGGCTCAGACTTAACCTGAAATTGCCCTCTTGCCTGGGGAGAGGGACAGGAGGTCAGTGAGGTAAGGAAGACCCGGTCAGGTGAGGATTTATAGAACATGTGCCCAGCCCTTTAGATATTCTGCACATGACAGAAATCCACCAAAGGGGTTTTGAGGAGGGGAGTGGTATTATTTATGTTTTGGAACAATCATTCAGACAGCTGGATGGAAACAAGTTTGTAGACAGCAATTTGGAAGCATGGGACCGGTAAGAGATCCTCTGTGGGGACCAAGCCACCTGTCTTGAGCAGGGACACTTTTGGGCCCATGGGAATAGCTGTGACAACCTATGAGAAGCTGAAACACAAGGAATATTGCTATTGGGGTGGGCATCCAAGTAAGCTGGGTTGCCAGGTAAAATACAGGATGCCCAGTTTAAATTGACTTCCAGATAAACAATAAATAGTTTTTTGTTATAAGTATATCCCTAATACTGCATGGAGGAAAATTACATGGGACATTCTTACATTAAAAAGTTATCCATTGCTTATCTGAAATTCAAATTTAACAGGGCATCTTGTTGTTGTTGTTTCCTATGTCTGCCACCCTACATAGGGATTTCTAAATAAGGAGGCTGAGTTAGCTAACAAGTAAATAGTTGGAATGTACAGAAATCTCTTAAATCTCAGGGTTTTTTTTTTTGGTCTGGGTCTATAGGCTAGAGTCAAAATGAAAGCATCATGTCACTAAAGTTAGAAATAAGTTAAAATTATTTACATGCTATGCTGAAGTGCATATAAATAATTATAATTTATTCTACTTTATGGGACGATTTAGGCCACTAAATGAAAAAGAAAAAGAAAATCCCTGATGATTCAGATTCTATACCATCCAAATATGTCTCTATCCTGACTTTCCGCCCAACAGAAAGTTTTGTCATATTTTCTTTCTCCTACAAAACTGTGCTGAGCTGAAAACAAGGGTAGTCCTTTAAAGGCAACTTGTGTAGATGTGAGAGTGATCCAGCAGAATACTGAGTCACACACTGCCTTGGCCGGCCAGTGCGCCTGCACCTTAGACTGTGCCCAAGAATGCCCCCAGGGTGCTGAGAACTTCTGACCCTGCTGCAGAGCTCACCAAGCCTCTTATGAGGAAGAGTAGCATTGTGGTTACAGAACTTGGGCTCTAAAGTCTAGTAGACTTGGCTTTGAATCCCACTTTGGCCACTGAGAATCTATGTGGACGTAAGGAAATTAAGCTTAGTTTTCTCATCTGGGGATAAAAATAGATATGCTATAATATGTGGATTAGATGAGTTATTATGTGAAAAAACATTTAGTATAGTGCTAGATTCACAGTAAAGTCTCAACAATGTTAGTTACTGTAGCTATCATTAGCCATTAGAGCTCACAGTATGAAGGGATCTTCCCTGACATAATAGTATAAGTTCTAGATGCTGTTATATGTGCCTTAGGGGGCATTCTCCAGAGGCCCATCCAACAACCAGCATTTGTGTAAAATTGATGTAATGGTAAATATTCTCAGTAAAGTGGAGAAGGGGAAGTGGTAACTGAGAAGGAAAGAGGTCAGGCTAGGGTGTAAATCAAGCCAAGTCCAATGGGGGGTAGGTTTGGCAGTTCCACAGCAGACCTACTGAGATGGGACAGGTCACACTGCAGACTTGCCCATCTCAGGGGACAAGGGGGCTGCACAGCTTCAGCTGTTGGTTAAGTAATGCCCCTAGGCATGTGTCCACAGGTCCCTGCAGGGAAAGGGAGTTAAGACAGCAAGAGGGCAGCCCTTCCACCAAGAGACACAGGTGCTGGCTGTCTGGAGTGAAAATGCCCTGGGAACTAGGGTGCACAAAAAAAGCGAAAGGGATCTAACCAGATGTGGGAGAAGTACTAATAGCATCCCTCCATTCAGCTTGAAGCAAAACGCCTATATGAGAGAAGAAGAAAGATCTGTGGTTCTCATTTATTTTACTATAGTATGCCTGCTGAAAGAGAGATGGGGAGGTGGGCACAGATATTTTCTGGGATGGTAAGCTATGGAGAATTCCTTGTAAACTCTGCTTAATAAATGATAGTTATTAAATTTCAAATATTAATATAAACATGTTCATTAACTATGAGTCCAGGATGGTTGGCTCACATAGTTTCTTCTTTAACTCAACTCCTAAATAAATATTACATTGATAATCATCTTGTTATTGATATCCCCCCAAATGATGACTACTTCAATAAGAGTTAAACATATCAATAGAAAAATGGACAAAGAACATGAACAGGTGATTTACAAAAAAAAAAGATAAAAATGGACAATAAACATAAAATTATTGCTTAAACTCACAAGTAACCAAAGAAATTTAACCTATGAGATACTAGTTTTCACCTATCAGAACTGATAAGGATGTTTTAAGTAATAATACTTAAAATTGTCAAGAATGTAGAGAAAATGATCACTCTTTCACAATGTTATTGTAAGTTGGTATAACTTTTCTAAAAGACAATTTGACAACATATAACAAAATACATAAAAATGCAGACCCTTTGACAAAGCAATTAAACTTTAAGCAATTTTTACTAGGGAAGTAATCAATGTGTATAAAAATTTTATTTCAATAACATTTACTGCAATGCAACTTAGTATACCTAAAAATTGAAAATACTACAAATGTTTACCAATGGAGGGTTCAAATAAATGAACAGGGGTATACAAAGTATCATAACGGACTGTGTAGCCATTTGTAAATGTTGTAAAAATATATAGATCAACAGAGGAAGCTTTTAATCATATGTTATTAAACCAAAGAAAAATCATATTGTAAACATGAACAGCATGATCCAATCTAAACACAGAAATAACTCTGAAAAGATATATATCAAAATGTTAATAACAGTTATCTTTAGGTATCAAGGATGACTTTTTTTTTTTTTTTGCGTTATGTGGGCCTCTCACTGTTGTGGCCTCTCCCATTGCGGAACACAGGCTCTGGACGCGCAGGCCCAGTGGCCATGGCTCATGGGCCCAGCTGCTCTGCGGCATGTGGGATCCTCCCAGACCGGGGCACGAACCCGTGTGCCCTGAATCGGCAGGCGGACTCTCAACCACTGCACCACCAGGGAAGCCCCCAAGGATGACTTTTAATTTCTTCTTTCTGCTTATCTGTATTTTTCTAACTTTTCTACAGTAAACATGTATTGCTGGAATAATTTTAAACTGTTGCAAAATAACAAGATACTTCTTGTCTGTACTTAGTTAAAAATGAAGTACTCTCAAAGACTGGGCAGCAATACATATTTTTCCATTGTGTTAATTTCCTGTCCATTAAGCATATGTAATGAACAGTCTTCCATGACTCCAACTGGCTGGAGGAAAGCCAAGTGCTACATAACAAACAAAGCAATGGAAACCATCCATTCGGCCTCGGCCAGAAAACCATGGCCTCAGGACTGAATCTATCAGGCTTCACAGTTAGAATAAGTCTTCAGTCATGTTAAGGACTTATGTGAGATAAAGTAGTCCCTGGAAAAGTACCCCTTTCTAGTAGTTGCTGCCTCACGAAATTCAGAATGTTATCAATGACTTCACAGTTGGGAAAACCTAGCAAAAGGCCCTGTATGTGGTAGATGTCCAAGAAATGTTTGGATTGCAACTTAATGATCTTCATTTTAGGAGTAACAGAACCAAAGTTAAAACGCTAAGATGATAAAATACTTTGTATATACCCCTGTAAAGCCGTCAAGTAGTAGTCACATTAGTAAAGGTTTTCTTTTTTCTAAATTCAAAAACTGTGCGATAGTCCCTGCCCATTGCTACTGCTGCCCGACACATTGCTGCTTATTTCAAACTACAACATCTTAGTGCTTTAGAAAAGCTGTAGGCTAAGAAGGAGAGGAATAGACAAGGCCACGAAAATCAGAAACAACCACAAGGCATATCCCAGTGGCAGAGTCTGAAGTGATCCATGTGATCACCTCCTTGCCCAAAGTACACATCTTCTCATCCCCACCACCCACATTGAGTGGACATTTACACGTCTGAGAGTCTTCTCTGTTATCCTTCTCTTTTTTAAAAAGGTGACCTTTCATCAATTTCCCAGCCAGTGTCTGTAAACTTTATATCTAGAATGCATTAGAGCTGTATTTTGCCCACTAAGTACTGAATTTCAAAAACAATTTCATCTCCAGCCGACGTATAAATACATAAATTTCTTTGAGAAGTATTTTGTTTATCTAGCGAGCCAGAATGGAACCTATTAGAAAAAACTGCATTCCTCCATGGTGGCTTAACTAATAAATCCCATCACAAAAATATTTCTGTAAGTGAGGCACTGCATTTTAACCACCCGCCCTTTTCCATTCCAATAACCTGCAGGAATGAAACATTCCATTAGCATGTCGTCTATATATGGGTGTCTAAGTTTTGAGGTTTTAGTGATCAATTTTTAGATGGAAAAGCAAACATATGTAGACTGTATGACACCCACAGTGTAATCCAACTGTGACCCTGTGCCAGAAATCTAGGTTGGCAGCCTGAAGTGACAATTTGATACATACTCAGAATTAAATAATGGGTGCATTCCATCCCCCAGAGTATGAGTGGATGAATGTAGATGACTTGGGAATGACCACCAAAACCATTACATGAGACAGTACTTGGAAGTATGTCCAAAAACACAGAGAACTTTCGAAAGTTCACAAAGGCAACCATGAATACTATGTAACACTGGTCATAGTTTCATTTGACACTGTGTCCTCCTTTCTCTTCTACAACCCTTCCTTCCCTTCCCTGGTTCAAGACGCCTGGGAGTGTTTGAACAGGAATCAGAAGAGCCCAGGTAAGGAAGTATCTTGGGATGCAGAGGTGCTTTAAAGACAGCACAAGCATGCACCTGCACCAAGAAATTTCCGTCATGCTTTGCTTCAGTCCACCATTGTCGCTTCCTCTAGTTAATCAATTGGTTTTCTCAAATTCTCCTGTCTTAAGGCATTTTTTCTTTTCTGCATACAGGTCTTTTGTCTCCTTAAGTAGGTTTATTCCTAGGTATTTTATTCTTTATTTTGCAATGGTAAATGGGAGTGTTTCTTTAATTTCTCTTTCAGATTTTTCATCATTAGTGTACAGGAATGCAAGAGATTTCTGTACACTAATTTTGTATCCTGCTGCTTTACCAAATTCATTGATTAGCTCTAGTAGTTTTCTGGTAGCATCTTTAGGATTCTCTATGCATAGTATCATGTTATCTGCCAAGAGTGACAGCTTTACTTTTCTTTTCCAATTTGGATTCCTTTTATTTCTTTTTCTTCTCTGATTGCTGTGGCTAAAGCTTCCAAAGCTATGTTGAATAATAGTGGTGAGAGTAGGCATCCTGTCTTGTTCCTGATCTTAGAGGAAATGGTTTCAGTTTTTCACCATTGAGAATGATATTGGCTGTGGGTTTGTCATATATATATATGGCCTTTATTATGTTGAGGTAAGATCCCTCTATGCCTACTTTCTGGAGAGTTTTATCATAAATAGTGTTGACTTTTGTCAAAAGCTTTTTCTGCATCTATTGAGTTTATCATATGGTTTTTATCCTTCAATTTGTTAATATGGTGTATCACATTGATTGATTTGCATATATTGAAGAATCCTTGCATTCCTGGAATAAACCCCAACTGATCGTGGTGTACGATCCTTTTAATGTGCTATTGGATTTTGTTTGCTAGTATTTTGTTGAGGATTTTTCATCTCTGTTCATCAGCAATATTGGTCTGTAGTTTTCTTTTTTTGTGACATCTTTGGCTGATTTTGGTATCAGGGTGATGGTGGCCTCGTAGAATGAGTTTGGGAGTGTTCCTCCCTCTGCTATATTTTGGAAGAGTTTGAGAAGGATAGGTGTTAGCTGTTCTCTAAATGTTTGATAGAATTCACCTGTGAAGTCTCCTTTCAGTATTTTAGTCAGTGGACTAACCTCCACTGACTAGCCTCCACTGAGGTTAGTCCACTAACCTCTCACCTCCATGTTTTCTCATAAGCAATCTATAGTTGGTCAAATAGTTGTTTAATTCTGATGAATTATAATTAATCTTTTTGTCTTATATCTACCTGTACTTCTGGTATCATATCTAAGATGGCTGTGCCTAACCTAAAGCCACAAATATTTACTCTTATATTTCCTACTAATTGTTTTATCATTTTATCTCTTATATTTAGGTCTATAATCTATTTTGAGTTTATTTTGTATATGTTGTGAGGAAGGGGCCCAACTTCATACTTTTGCATGAGAATATTCAGCTGTTCCTGCATCATTTGTGAACAGATTATTCTCTCCCCATTGAAATCTCTTGGTATCCTTGTGAAAAATCAATTGACCATAACTGTGGAGGTCACAACAAACTTTTTAAGAATGGAAATCTTTAGGGTTACCTCCATAGGCAGTGAGATTGGCAGTGGCACAGGTACATATTGAGAATTTTTTTTTTTAATTTTACACTTTTGTATCATTTATATGTGTACAATGATCTTATATGATTTATAATTTAAAATTTTAGTTTTTAAAAATACCACATTTAATGCATGTTTTCTGATGAATAAAGCCTATTGCCTACATAGGTACTGTACCTCAGAGAGAGAAATTTTCTAAAAGGAATTTTCTAAGATGATTTCAAGGTATTTTAAGATTAGTTTTTTATATTCAAATGTGAAAATATTTTGTACAGCCACACAACAACAACACCTGTATTTTTACTCTTTGGTCTAAGAATCACAACTGACGATACTGGAGGGGTGCAGTAGATAAGAGAGGGAGTTAAGTATTATTTGAAGTGCCTGTTGTGGTTCTCTTTGGTAGACCCTTCTGGTCTTTTAGATTTGTGTTGCCTGTTTTTATTTCTGAATTAGAATATTTTGGTTGATGCTTTTTGCTTAAGAATTTCCCAATCTCTCTCTCTCCTTTCATTTTATTTAATGAATTTAAAGTGATTTAATTTGTCCAATGGTTTCCTAAGGAAATCTGGCATAATCAAATTCTTTTAATAATAGCACAGAAAGCTTCTTTTATCACCTAAGAGTAATGATGCCTTTCTTGTATTTATGGGCTGCCAGGAGCATCCAGATAATTACGTTTTTTCTGGAACAGAAGAAAATCAATATGGTTTACCCAATACTTTTTCTCTTATTTTCTGAGCTCATAACTCTGTAACCATTTACCAGTCCTCTCTTTTACCTTCTTACCAGAGTGAGAGATATATTTGGTAACTACAACATGAAGGAGATTTGGAATAATTGATTTAATAAATATAAATTGTTCCCCTAAATCATGCCTTGTCCTCTTGGGATACAGTGGTCAGTGAAGGCAGCTACAGTCCCTGCTTTCAAGAGACTTAGATGATGGAGAGACAGGCATTAATCATACTATGACATAAGTAAATGTGTTTGTACAAAGGGAGGCAAGAGGTTTGAAGGAAATGAACAGAGTGCTGCAAAAGTCTTTAGGGAAGACTTCCCCGAAGAAAGTGATGAGATGGAAAAGACTGACAAAGAAGGAATCAAGAATATGAAGAGGGACAAAGCTTGTTTCAGACAGAGAGAAATGCATGCTTCTGCAAAGGCCCTATGGTAAGGGAGTGTAGACTGAAAGAACGCCAATAGGACTAGAACCCAGAAAGGTAGGGAGGAGGTGGTGTGAAATGAGGCCAAACAAGTGAGCAAGGGCCATAAAACCGCCAGCCTTGCAAAATTCAAGTCCAGCTCTGCCACTTTCTACCGATGTGACCAGGGCCTAACTACTAAACCACTATTAAGCTGACTTTCCTTATCTATAAAAATAGGAATAATAATATATCTCAATGATGTTATAAGGAAGTCTAAATGAGATATTACACATAAATATACATGAATACTCAATAATAATGGCTCAATTATTCACCTAATTTTCGAGGTTATTCCTAACTGGTCTTCCTACTCCTCTCTCCTCTAGAATCAATCCTCTGGTCATTGATCTTCCTAAAGCATTGCTAATCATATACCTACATTGCTTAAAAAATAATAATCTTCCCTCATTGTTTACAGCAGGAATGGCAAATAGGCTTCAGCTCAAGAACCAATCCCAAGTCAATTACAGTAGATTTCTGGGCTGAGATTTCAGGACTCAACAGTAAATATTCCTACAGTTGACTGGCAATCTCTGCCATGGGCACTGAATGCAACATGTGGCAGGTATGCCACTCCTCAGCACGGAACCCAAGTACTTCCTTGATCTACCTCTTTCCTGTTTTTCAGTCTCCTCTCAACCACCTCCTGTACTCTTTCCCAATTAGAAATGTACTCAAAAAGATGTACGAATTTATCCAAAAATTGTGTACCCCCAAAATACCAACATGTTACTCCTTACGCATACTGTGAGAACCCTTCATTCCACCACACATTGATTCATGATGTTTCATTTGTCTGGAATATTCTTTCCAACTCAGAGAACTCCTACTCCTCCACAAAATCCTTGTGTATCCTATTTGAGAGGTCTATGCCCCTGTTGTTCTAGGTCAAACCCCTTGAATAGATGCTGTCACAGAAACACACCTCTTCCCTTCAGAGACTGTATGTATCTTAGTTTGAAGTCACAGAGTTGGCAATGTCGTCAAGTGATTACCATCTGTGTCCCTCTTCACACTCCTAGCTCACAAGAGAGGGAACCGTACCTGTATGTGCCTTCTCCATCCACTTCTGCAACTCCAGCACCAAGCACCTAGTCTGCCATAGGTGCCCAATGCACTGGTGTTAAATGAACTGATAGCCCCAAGGTACTTCCTTTCTCATGTACCCTTTAGAAAATTTCTCACCAACAGATTCAATATCAGTGACAACTTTAGGTAAGAAAGGAAGGAAAAAGACAGGTGAAGTACTTACTTAAAATTTGAATGATCTCTTAGTGGTCCTTACATTTCAGTGAGTAGCAACTGCTGTATACTGACCCTCCATGGCCTAAACTCTTCCATTATCCCTGACTAAAATATCTGTCTAAATTCCCCAAATCCTCACCGGAATGCACGTGTCAAAATAATCCAGAGGGCTTCCCTGGTGGCGCAGTGATTGAGAGTCCGCCTGCCGATGCTGGGGACACGGGTTCGTGCCCCGGTCCGGGAGGATCCCACATGCCTCGGAGCGGCTGGGCCCGTGAGCCACGGCCGCTGAGCCTGCGCGTCCGGAGCCTGTGCTCTGCTACGGGAGAGGCCACAACAGTGAGAGGCCCACGTACCGCAAAAAAAAAAAAAAAAAATCCG
>NW_020173922.1:1882320-1955926 GCF_003031525.2 Neophocaena asiaeorientalis asiaeorientalis | reverse complement strand
AAAAAAAAAAAAAAAAAAAAATCCGGAGATCTAAAGGGAAAATTGAGATGTCTCTCCTTTTCTCCTATTAGGCTCTTTTGATGTGTTCATCTGTTATATGCCAAAGTCAGAGGTTTTGTTTTACAGTGGCTGCTAAAGACCAAAATGAGAATTCTAGTCTGTATCCGTTCCTAATTCAGGATTTACATTGAGATAATTTTAGGTAGTGTATGGAGTCTATTACTAATATACAGAAGTCTGATAGATTAAAATCTAGGAGAGAAAAGATAAAGAACATACTCTCCTCAGGAGAATTCTTGTTCAGTTCCTGTGTTTGCCAGCTAATATAACCCCTCTACCAATAAATCTTAGATTTTATTGACAATAGAGTTCCAGTTCTTAGCAGAGAAAAATCAATTGGAATACTGGGTGAGACTTTATTGGAAAGTACAGGTTGAGAAGAATTTTGCTATTTTATACACTTAGGGTCACCTTGAGAATGACTTCCTCCAGCACTACATTTTACATTATATGCATGTTATTTTGAAACAGACAGGGATCTCAGAAAAGTTCCAGTCTAATAATATTTTTATTCCATAGATGAGAAAACCTGGAAGAAGGTAACTCAATGTGGGAGACACTCTGTTAAACAGCATCTTTGAAAGAGTGCTCCTTGGAGACTAAGTTTTGCCAGATGTTAATATCTGTTTCACAAAAGAGGGAGGAAATAATGTCACTGAATTTGTCTAGGAAATGTTGACTTAAGCAAAGTCCAACAGTACCACTACAGGAATTCTCAGAGCCTTTAATTTGTTAGTAGATGATGAAAGTCTCCAAGAGGGAGAATACTGAAAACAGTTTCATGATTAGAACCATTTTCCGTAACTGTTTCTCAGAACTGTGGTTGTTGAGAAGTGTTGGGCAAGAAATGCTGCTCTAGCTCAAGCTTAAAGGGATTACACCAGGAGAAAAATGAGAATTGGAAAAGGGAAAGACAGTCAAATTAGGTGAGCCTCTGAACAGACTGACCAGCAAAAGAAGACAAAAATAAAGAGAAAAATCTTTGGTTCACCAGGGCAGCCTGGGCCCTGGGGTTAAATGAATAGCTTTCCACATAGGGACTAGTGCCACCTACTCTGATCCCCCCAAAAGGAGTCGGGATGGAACCCAAATAGAGAGTTGTGTGCTAACTGGACTCCTTAATGTCCCTTCACATGGCATGTAAAATGGAGATCAGGAGCGCCTGAGGTAATTGCATCCTGCCTAAATCAATTCTGCCTTTGGTTACGATTGGATAATCCTGCCTCAAATTGTTCTCTAATGTATCCGTGGGTTGTTAAACAGCAAGTGCCTTTCATTTCATAGGAAATGGCTTTTGACTGTATAAAGCAATCTTTGTGGGACGTTTGTACTTCTCTTTATGCTTGTGAAGTGCTTTGGGACAGAGGTCAGTATAAAATCTAGATTTATTACTACTATTAGCAAAAGTAAAAGAGTTATGAAGCCATTTATTCTGCCTTTGATACTGATAGATGAAAAAAGCCAATTCTCCTATGTGGAATGGAAGCTCAGCCTCAAAATTTAAACATCCATATTCTCCGAATGCACTAGCTTCCAGCTGCAGGTATGCAGACAGGAGCAAGCGTTTTGGCAACTGAGCTCTAGGGCTTGGGCTTTCTACAGTTGAGACCCACACCTCCCTAAAGTGCGTGGAGCCATGGGATACATATACAGAAATGGAATATCAGAATGTATCCAATCCAATGCTCATTCTAAACTATCAGAAGCAGTTTTGTTTTAGGGCTCAGATTTTTTTTCTTTCCATATTTATTTTATTTGTCCTCACTAGAATGATATTAATGAAGTTAGCTATAGGCTTTTTAATACAATTCAGAGTAGAAAGACAAAGAGTTATTTTACTGACTCACTGGAAATTAGATTTTAAAAGTTCTATTCCTCAGATCTTTTGAGTCCAGGCTGGCCACGAACCATGCACTCTGACACTGGTTTTACTTACGCACTCTTCGGCTTAAATTCTTACCTTTCCTCCATGATTAAATGAATACTTCCCATTCAAATGTGTGCTACTGGGCTTCCCTGGTGGCGCAGTGGTTAAGAATCCGCCTGCCAATGCAGGGGACACGATTCGAGCCCTGGTCCGGGAAGATCCCACATGCCGCGGAGCAATTAAGCCCGTGCGCCACAACTACTGAAGCCCGTGCCCTAGAGCCTGTACTCCGCAACAAGAGAAGCCACCACAACGAGAAGCCCGTGCACTGCAATGAAGAGTAGCCCCCCACTCGCCGCAACCAGAGAAAAGCCCACGCGTAGCAATGAAGACCCAATGCAGCCAAAAAATAAAATAAAATAAAATAAATTTATAAATAAATAAATTTATTTAAAAACGTGTGCCATTGAGGAGAAGCAGAGAAAGATATGTCTTGCATGAAGGCCAACTTCTAACAGCTTTTAATCATTTAATTTGTTGAGCTTGTTAATGTTGTTTACAGAAATGGAAGGGTCGTTTCAGTATATATTAGCAAACATTTTCTATAAATCTCAGTCCATGAAGTCTTATAGTTCTTCACAGGAGTTACTAAAGCTGAAAGACACACATTTTCCTCAAAGTCCAGCTTGCATTAGCTACCTTAACAAAATCACTGTCCCTTACTCGGCATTATAGTAAACTAGAGGAAGCATACTGAGGCTGGAGGATGGTTCAGGAAGATTTGTTTTTTTTTTTTTTTTTGCGGTACACGGGCCTCTCACTGTTATGGCCTCTCCCATTGCGGAGCACAGGCTCCGGACGCACAGGCTCAGCGGCCATGGCTCACGGACCCAGCCGCTCCGTGGCATGTGGGATCTTCCCGGACCGGGGAACAAACCCGTGTCCCCTGCATCGGCAGGCGGACTCTAAACCACTGTGCCACCAGGGAAGCCCAGAGTTGTTCTTAATTTGGGAGAAACCAGAACACGTTAAAGTGTTGCCAAGAAGATCGAGACATATCACATTGATGATACTGGGGAGAGGGGGAGTAATTAACAGCACACAGTTCCTGAGAAGATGGAAGAGAGAGAACACAGAGTACAAGTAGACTTGAGAGGAGGAAGGCAAAGAGGCTTGCAGATAAGGGGCCAGGGACTCCTCTCCCATGCCTTCTACTTTCTCTTTAAGAGGAGATCATCTGCTGAGAGGATGAAGGGCATAGAAGCAAATTTAGACATCTTCTGCAGGTACGAGAACTGGATGGGCCAAGACAGGTCCACATTGAAGGCAGCTGAAGCTGTAACCATGAGTTAATAATGGAACCAACTGGTATAACTGCCAGATGGTATAATTTCTCCAGCCAGTGCTTGACTGTCCAGGTACCAATCCAGAGAATACAAGTGGATGGGTTACCTATTTCCAGCAGTACCCAGGGTCAGGAATGTTCAGTAGAGGAATGTCAACTTGCAGAGGTGTGAGAAGTGGACCTAAGTGAAGTGGAAAAGAGGGGAACCCTTACCTGTCTTGACCTTGAGAGTCTGTCTCTCTGACTCCACTCACCAAGGGAGGCCATGGGACAGAAGTGCCAAAGCCAGAGTTCAACAACGAAGAACCCCAGAAACTTTTTCCCTGCTCTGAAACTCTACCTCCCTCCTGCTGTGGATATGACAGGGAAAACGCCTAGAGCTTAGCACACAGTAGGTGCTCAAAAATCAATGACTGAATGAGTAACAAGTCTGTGATTTTTTTTTAAAAAAAGCAACAGTAGACACTCAGAATTTAAAAAATTATTTAGTCTGAGCAAGGGATTATGTATATAGCAGCATTTTAACTTTGCTGTAATACTTCTCAAAAGAATCATGCTTTTTCTCCTTTGCTGGTAAAAATAAAAGGAAGGAAGAATAGTATAAACAATGGAGGGAAGGAAGGATGGAAGGAAGAAAAGAAGGAAGGGTGGTGGGGAGGGAAGAAGGAAAGGAAAGAGGAAGGAAAGGTGAGATGGGGCAGGGAAAAAGAGAGGAAAGTAGAAGAAAGACAATTTCTACATGTTTTGAAATATGCCTAAGAAAATAACTAATAAAATGGTTAAATGAATTCTTAAGTAATTCCAAGAACTCAAACGGTCACCATTCATTATGGGTTTGGATTCATTTTAAAGTCCTGTAAAGCTCTTGCTTGGCCTTATTACTTCTCTTTATGTACTCCATTTCTTGACAATATAGCTTTTCCCACATGGTAGCCTGTTTTGCGTGTCAGCTGTTTTTATGTGAATTTTAAAGATTTAGAGCCACAGGAGTTTGCTGGATAGAGAATGGTCCAAAAACTGAGGTGCATTAGATCACGTAAAGGAAATTCATATTTTATTAATTATGTTTTGATATATTAGCATATGAAACATTTTTATTGCCAGAGCAGCTCCTTTACCCTGGCCCTGTATTAGGTATAGAATATAACAGATAACCAGACATTTAAGTACTTAACTATAATTCAGAACATTGCAATTTTAAAATATAAATGTGAGTATTTTTATTTTCCTGATTGCAAGGGCATTTTTTTCTTTGGCCTTTCTTTTCTTTGGCATAATTCCTTAGGAATTATTTCGAGTTATAGTGATGAGAAAATCAAGGAAAGCATTTTAAGAAGACACAGGATGCCCATTTCAAATGGGTTATAATTGCAGGAAGAAGAGTTGGCTCCACTGGATGTGCTTTTCTCTTCCTTCATCATTAGAGTTGTGTCTAGATTCCTATGACATAAAAAACCTTGAAGGATACAGTGATTTTGATTTCTTCTTACTTCTTCAACTCAGACCTAAAGGCAGCTATGCAACAGCCATGCATTTCTACATTTATTATTTTTTTATTGCAGTATAGTTGATTTACAAAGTTGTATTAGTTTCAGGTGTAGAGCACAGTGATTCAGTTATATATATACGTATATATATACATATATATACACACATATATTTTTCATTATAGGTTATTATAAGATACTGAATATAGTTCCCTGTGCTATACAATAGGTCCTTGTTTTTTATCTATCTTATATATAGTAGTTTGTACATGTTAATCCCAAACTCCTGATTTATCCCTCCCCCCTCCCTTTGGTAACCATAAGCTTGTTTTCTATGTATGGGAGTCTATTTCTGTTTTGTAAATAAGTTCATTTGTACCATTTTTCTAGATTCCACACGTAAGTGATATCATATGATAATTGTCTTTGTCTGACTTGCTTCACTTAATATGGTAATCTCTAGATCCATCCATGTTGCTGCAAATGGCATTATTTCATTCTTTTTTATGGCTGAGTAATATTCCATTTTACACACACACACACACACACACACACACACACACACACACACACCACATCTTCTTTATCTATTCATCTCTTGATGGACATTTAGGTTGCTTCCATGTCTTGGCTATTGTAAATAGTGCTGCTATGAACACTGGGGTACATGTAACTTTTCAAGTTAGAGTTTTCTCCAGATATATGCCCTGGAGTGGGATTGCTTGATCATATGGTAACTCTATTTTTAGTTTTTTTAAGGAACCTCCATACTGTTCTCCAAAATGGCTGCACCAATTTACATTCCCACCAAGAATGTAGGAGAGTTCCCTCTTTTCTACACCCTCCCCAGCATTTATTACTTGTAGACTTTTTTTTTTTTTTCGTGGTATGCGGGCCTTTCACCATTGTGGAGCACAGGCTCCGGACGCACAGCCTCAGCGGCCATGGCTCACGGGCCTAGCTGTTCCGCGGCATGTGGGATCTTCCCGGACTGGGTCACGAACCCGTGTCCCCTGCATCGGCAGGCTGACTCTCAACCACTGCGCCACCAGGGAAGCCCACTTGTAGACTTTTTGATGATGGCCATTCTGACTGGTGTGAGGTAATACCTTATTGCAGTTTTGATTTGCATTTGTGTAATAATTAGCAATACTGAGCATCCTTTCATGTGCCTGTTGGCCATCTGTATGTCTTCTTCGGAGAAATGTCTGTTTAGGTCTTTTGCCCATTTTTTGATTGGGTTGTTTGCTTTTTTTGATATTAAGCTGTATGAGCTGCCTGTATATTTTGGAAATGAATCCCTTGTTGGTCACATCATTTATAAATATTTTCCCCCATTCCATAGGGTGTCTTTTTGCTTTACATTTACTATTTTTTAATGTAAGGTAAGAAGATGGTTTTTATGAGAATTTCTGGAGTTTTATAATTTATTGTACTATAGTTTCTAGTTTATTCTAGCTAGGTAGAGTGTCTTGGTATTTGAGTGGTGAGTTTCATGGGTTCCAAATATCACTTTTATTTTTTTCTGGTTATAAAAACAATACATACCTGTGTTTTCATCTTTTCATCAACAATGACTGTATCTGTTTTGTACAGAAAAACTAACCATAGTGACTGAGAGCAAAAATTCTGGAGTGAGGCCAAAATCTGGTTAAGATCATGCCCCGTCATTTATTAGAGGGGTTACTTTAGACAACCAAGCAACTTTATCTTGCCAAGCTTCAGTTTCTTTATCTACAAAAGTAGGCAAAAATACCTATCTCTTGGGATTATTGTGAGTCCTCAGCTAAAGTGCTCAGCACATGCTGAGTACCTGATGAGCACTCAATAAATGCCCTATCTTAGCAGGGCTGGGGGGGAGTTTAGAGGAGCTTTTACCCTTCCTTTATTGAGCTAAGAACAACTTGGCAGGTTCTCCCTTCTTGGCTTCTCCAAGTATCTGGGATTCTCAGTTGAAAGAGCAGGGATGTGTCTGTCTTCTCAGTTCTGCAGCTTAAATCTGATGGGCTCTAGACATTAAGCCACCTTTTAGACATGAATAATCCCTAATTCATTTTCCTACTTGTTATTAAAAGAGCAAAATAAAATTAGCATTGACTAGGCTGTGCCTGCTTTCCAATGCCATGCGGTTGATTTCCATCTTGATTCAATATATGGTCTCAGAAGTTCCCAAGGTCCCTAGAGAAAAGCTTCCCCCTCCCCCCTGCAAACGATATCTTAACAAGGCCACAATATCTTGATATGCAAAGTGTTCTTCAGTTTATGAAGCATTTTCACATTACTTTATCACAACAGGTCTGAGAGGTAGTAGGAATGGCTGTCACCAAAACCATGGAAGCCATGAGAAATCCAAATACTGGAACTAAAGTGACTAGCTCAGGATCCCAAAGCTAATGAGTGGCAGGCAACACCAGGCCCAATCTCAAGACCTGTGAAATAAGTTTTCTAATTTCTTGTTCACTACCTCTCTCCTCTAGCCCTTCAGTCTTAGGTCAACATCGTGGCCAGAAGTTCTCAGATTTGGGTTTATACAAGGATCATCTAAGGAGTCTGGGAAAATGCAGATACACAGGCCTTACCTCCAGAGATGCAGATTCACTAATTCTGGGATGAGGCCCGGGAATTTGCAGGTTTCACCAGCTCGCAGTTAATTCTGATGTGGTACCACACCTGCAGAAAATCTGAATTCCTAGAACTCTGTGGTTCTCTGTCTAAGTCATGACACCACTCCTCTGAGAATGTTCTCTGAGAAGACCAGACTATGTTTTCAATACTCCTCACAGATACAGAGACAATAACAGTCAGCTTAGGCTAAGTTGTGCAACAATAACAAGACTTCCAATATTACTGGCTTGCAAAAACAAAGGCTGATTCACTGACTCACATTTATGTCCCTATGAATTGGCTATGAATATACTACGTGCCTCTTCCATTTGGGGACCAAGGCTGAAGAACTGGCCCTATATGGAACATCCTGACGTCATGGTAGAAGGAAAAGAGAAATGGCAGAATCTCATGATGGCTCTTTAAGCTTTTGCTAGTAAGTGTCATATGTCATTTACATTTCACTGACCAAAGAAAATCAGATGCCCAAGCTTGCTGTCAAGGAGTCAGGAGGTAAACTCCTCCCTTAGAAATAGGCTGGGAGCTAGTTCTAGTGCTTATTTTCACAATAATATAATGAATGGATCACAGGAACATTATCTAAAGTCTTGAATAGGTCTAACTGTCCATTTTCCTGAACTAACCAAGATTCCTTCTTCAAACTAATTATTTGCTGACTAAGCTTAATATTTTGCCACCATAACACCTTCCCATTTTTATTTAGTTATTTATTTATTTTTAATTAATTTATTTATTTTTGGCTGCATTGGGTCTTCGTTGCTGCATGTGGGCTTTCTCTAGTTGTGGCGAGTGGGGGCTACTCTTCTTTGCGGTGCACGGGCTTCTCACTGTGGTGGCTTCTCTTTGTTGTGGAGCACGGGCTCTAGGCACGAGTGCTTCAGTAGTTGCAGCATGCGGGCTCAGTAGCTGTGGTGCACGGGCTTAGTTGCTCTGTAGCATGTGGGATCTTCCTGGACCAGGGCTCGAACCCATGTCCCCTGCATTGGCAGGTGGATTCTTAACCACTGCGCCACCAGGGAAGTCCATCCCTCCCATTTTTAATTTAACTATCCTTTTCAGGTATTATATTCTACCTTGTATTGTCTTAGTCTGAATACTTTTGATTATTTAAACATCTAAGCGTCTAATTCCAAATTCTAAAAATTCATAGCATTGTTAATATTTCTCCATGTTAAGAAATGTGCTTTAATATATTTAAAGATAATCTGGGTCAAACAGTGATCCTCTGTATCTTATAATGTCTATTTCTGCTTTTACAGCATACTAGTGGCTGCTGGCCACAAGCTTCAATCAAAGGCAATTTTCCTCTCTCTGCTTAGCTCTGGTTCCCGGGCAGCAGAAAGACTAACTCTGAAGCTTTCCCATTTTTGTAATAAACAGGCACTTCAAATGCTAGTGTCCTGTTCATCATTATAATTCATCTTACATTTTTCCCCTTCCCTGTAACCTCCCAGGTAGATGATGATTGCTTCATGGTAAAGCTGAAGTGCCTGTTTTGTCCCTGAGTCTACAGAGAATGAACTTTGCAAGAGTAATCTTTCTTATTTTCTCTGCTGAGTAAATGGTTGTTGGATTATATATGACTCCAATACATCTATAGACATCTATAGAGAATATGATTAGTACAGCCAAGACCTACAAGACATACCATTAAATGCACCTCACTTCAGACTGACTGATACATTAAAAAAAAAGGCGTCTGACAGGGAGTCTATATGAGTTTTCATGATAAGCTATATTTATTCACAATTTGATTTTCTGTTCTTGGGGAATTGCAAATTTTGTTTGAAAGTGTAGCTCTAACCTAATAAACTATATATAATCTCTGTAAAACCAATGTAAAATGAAAGCGAGCTCTACATACAAATACTTATACATTCTCTGTCTTGTTCTTTCTTCTCTCCCTCTCTTCATCTCTCCTTTAAAAACCTAGTAATATTTCCAATCATTTTATTAATGAGGTCTGATCCATTCAATCCATAAAGGTATACTGAATGTCTATTATGTATCAGGCCCTCTTCAGGGCACCAGGGACCATGTGACAAACAAAACTCAGTTACTGCCCTCATGGAAATTACATTCTAATGAGTACACATGTCATCTTGGTTTTTCTATTCATAATACATATTTATACAATATATTTAACAAGCTTTTACTGAACACTTACTATGAGCCAGGCATAGTTCCAAATGCTGAAGACAGAGTGGTAAATAAAACCAACAAAAATCCCTACATTCTTGGAACCTGCATTTAGCGAGAGAAAACTGATAATGAGCAAATAAATAAAGTATAAAATATGTAAGCGGTATGTAAGCGCTATGGAGAAAAGTAAATAACGGGAAGAGAAATAAGGATTGCTACGGAGTGCAATTTAAATAGGATGCCTGAAGTTGATGAGGAAGAGAATGATGCAAGCATCTGAGCTAAGAACGTTCCAGGGAGCCATACAGCAGGTGCAAGGGCCCTGAGGCAGGAGAGTGTCTGGCTTTCTCAAAGGGCAGCTATCAAGCCTTTTAGGACTGATGATTACAGGTATATAATTCCTACAGTTTTATCAAGGTAACTAATAAAAATAACAGGAGACCACAAAGCATTGTTTAAAAAAAAAAAAGTGTGCCTTGAAAATGGACCAGAATTTGGGTGCCAACACTCACACTTAGAAGCTGTTTAACCTTGGCAGTTACTCAATTCCTCTGAGCGTCTGTAAATTGAGGAAAATCATTATACCTGCCCCACACAGTTACAGAGGAAAAGGGAGTATTACCTGTAAGATGTCCTACATGGACCGTATGCTCAATGGATGTGAGCTAATATTATGAATAAATAACTTGGAGATAGATGTTCATTTACACAAGGATCTGGCCAAAAGCCATATATGAGGGATATTATTTTTACATATATCTTTCTCTGGGCCATCCTAGGTTTTTTTTGGTGGGGAAGAGAGGGGTCAGAGGGCAAGGAAATCCTTCTGGGTTTCATGAATAGGACATTGAGCCCTGTATTAATTCCACCTTGGGCTGCTGATCACCTGAGTCACACTTTCCCAGACTTGGTTTTGTCCTGCCAGTAGGAACACATTTCCACTTTGTAAAAATGAGATTTGCCCTTTGTTAATAAAATTCTACTGTATCTCAAATCAGAATTCTAAAGTGTATTAGTTTTTAAATAGTTAAATCATTTCTTCAATAGTTTAACTTCTTTTAGGCAGAGAGCATGTGAGAGGAGAACCATTATTAAACACTCAAAAGGAAAAAAAAGTCTCTCAAAGCAGGACCGGCTGTTTAATAAATAATCCATTGAATGCTTGCAGCCCTTTCTTTCAGATAAAAAGCAGCAGCAAGGCCTGTTAAAGAAACCCATCACGGCAAAATCCACACCCAACAGAAAGTGCCTAACAGAGTGAGATGACAGCACAAAGGGCTGGAAGAAGCTCATCTCTGTAGAGAGAACAAAGATGTCTCCGGCAATTAGAAGCACATTTGTCTGCTTAACTGTGCTCGAGGGGAAGTCAGGGGAAACTGTAGTGTTTGGGGTGCTGCTGGGGTGTCCTTGCTCCAAGGCAGGTGGCGGGAGCACCTTAGTGGAGGAGAAAACAATGATCAAATCAGCTAGCTTGGTATGGGACTATTTTAAATGCATTACAGCGTAATTGTGGTCTCATGATTTTTATTACCCAGCTGTTCCAATGTTTTATTATATGGATATATTCTTGTATGCTGATGTTGAGATAAGCCGCAATAGAAGTAAAATTCTAAAACAAATTCATCTCCTGGGGACTTTCATTCATCTGGCAGCCAAGACCCTTCAGATCTAGGACTGTTCTCCCATTTTAGAGTCTCTTGTCTCTACTTCCACATCTGTAACCTACGCTCTGGCCAGACCAACAAGTTTGTGGTCTCCAAATAAGACATGCCCTCTGAAGAGTTTCAGCAGCTGTTTCCCCTCCTGGTCGCCCTCCTCCCCACCCACTAGTATGCTCTCTTGCCAGCTACACGTCTACCATCAGGAGGCCCTCCCACATCTCCCCACACAGAGTTCCTTGTTCCCTGCTTTTCCCCATGGTACCCAGTGCCACACTTTCCTCAGAGCTCAGAACCCCATAAGCCCTGTAACTATTTACTCATGTCTCCCCGTGAGACTGGAGATAATCACCTCCCTGTGCCAAGATCTAGCATAACCTTCACACAGAAAGAGCCTCAGTCAATATGTAAATGAATTAATCAATCAATGAATATAAATTAATGTATAAAATCTATCTCCGTAAAATAATAAGTTGCCTTTGGTTTGTCTTTATCCTTCCCTAAATTGGCATTAGCACTAGCAATTCCTAGAGGTAAAGATGCTGTACGCTGTTTGGTCTGGGCAGTTGAGGACCTGTGATACTGCTATCTTTTCCCATTCACCCAAAAAACAGAAAGACCAGGTCAGAAGCTGCTATCAGGGAGGGGTCTGGGACAACGGGGCCAAAGCCAACCCTTTCTTTTCTGAATAGGTTTGAAAAAGCTAATTTGTGAAATGGAACAGAATTCAATCTGCAGTAATTGAGTTGTCCCATTCTGCTCACTGAAAAAAAAATGTGTATCCAAGTCTTCTACAGATTGGTATAAATTATCAAATATACAAAATAATAGAATTTCAGATGTAGGACTGCTAAAATGAATAACTTCAGGTCAAGAATGAAAGTCTTGAGAAATGAAGGATAAAGGCATTCACCCCAAATCCAATCTGACTCATGTGTAGCTCTCAAGCCTCAGCGCCTGAGAGCACATGGCAGCTGGTAAGCAGACGCCAGGCACAGACATCAGAGGCCAGCTCAGAAACACCACCCCAACAATATGTCCTAAAACTGGGAAAGCCACCGACTGCTCTGGTGAAGTAAAGGGACTTCCTCAACACAACCCTTCCTCACTCCAGAGAAAAGTATTAGAAAAGGGGCCAAGGTTTAAAATGTTAGCTCTACTGACCACGCTGTTTTTCAGTCTACCCAAAAAACCTGGTGGTCTTAGTATTTCACATAAAAATATTTATTCAATATCTGCCCCCAAGTGCAAGCCCTGTGATGCCACCACCACGTGGTTGCCCTCTGCCCAGGAGGGGTTGTAAGTCTAGTAAGGGGAGATAGACAAATGAACAAGGTTAACAAAGTAACATGCCCTGGAAAACATCATAGAGTGGGTTGAAGTTGCTGTGGCGCCATTAAGAAAAACTCAGATATTTCATCAGGGTGGCTTAGAGGGTCAGGAAAGGTCCAAAGAGGAGACACGTCCGGAATGAAGGTTTGAGAAATGATGATGGTTGCTACAGAGCAGGGCTCGCGTGGAAGTAGGGTGCGGGTGGGTGAGGGGATGCCACAAGGCAAGGTTTGCTCTCCAGGAGGGTATGTTTAGGGGACGTCCAAAAGTCAACGGGAATAGAGCACTGAGTGTGTGGGAAGAGGAGCTGGAGTAGGTAAGGGGCTGGGTGGGTAGGTGGGCCTGATATTTAAGGCTTTCATGTGCCAGACTGGCAGGGTCTGGCCTCTTGCCTATAGGTGGTGGCAGTCCCTTAAAAGGATCAAAAAGGTGAGAGGGCTCAGAAATGAAGGAATTTATTGCGACTTCCCTGGTGGCGCAGTGGTTAAGAATCCGCCTGCCAGTGCAGGGGACACGGGTTCGAGCCCTGGTCCGGGAAGATCCCACATGCCATGGAGCAACCAAGCCCGTGTGCCACAACTACTGAGCCTGTGCTCTAGAGCCCGCGAGCCACAACTACTGAGCCCACATGCCACAACTACTGAAGCCCACACGCCTAGAGCCGGTGCTCCACAAGAGGAGTCAGTGCAGTGAGAAGCCCGCGCTCGCCACAACTAGAGAAAGTCCGCATGCGGCAATGAAGACCCAACACAGCCAAAAGTAAATAAATAAAAAATGAATTCATTAAAAAAGACAAGAAATTTCTTTACTTTTTAATTCACATGTCATCCATTGGCCCCAGACTCTCTTTTATAATCAGAGTTTGAGGTAAGCGAGCACTTGTGCTAAGCACCAGAAGCTTCCAATACCTGTGGCTCATTTCCACTCACTTGTTTCTGTACTATTTAATCTGCTTGACACCTATATGCTTTTTTTTGACCTAAATCTTCCTTCATTTTATTTTTCTAGATAACAAAAATCTCTATTGAACAGTTTTTCAAACCAAACCTGTATATAAATTTTTTTTCCAGCATATGAAAAACATACAAATGGTTTAACAGAACCAAGCACTGTTTAGCTGGCTGACAAGACAGAGCCCTGTGGAATAAGCCATGACACCATACATTAATTAATCAATAGAGTTTTTATCCCTCTCTCCCTTTTTTTTTTTAAACATCTTTATTGGAGTAGGACACAGGGAGGGGGAAGGATAAGACGAGATGAAGTGAGAGAGATGCACTGACATATATACACTACCAAATGTAAAATAGCTAGCTAGTGGGAAGCAGCCGCATAGCACAGGGAGATCAGCTCGGTGCTTCGGGACCACCTAGAGGGGTGGGAAAGGGAGGGGGGGAAAGGGAGGGTGGGAGGGAGACACAAGAGGGAGGGGATATGGGGATATATGTATACGTATAGCTGATTCACTTTGTTATACAGCAGAAACTAACACAACACTGTAAAGCAATTATACACTTAAATGCTTTTAATTGTCTGAGATATTTGATTAGCTCAGAACCAAACCTGTCCCTGCATGATGGTATGGTCTCAGACTTGGTCATGGAATATCACAGAAGATTTATCTTCCTCCTTTTGCTTCAACACCCAATGACATAACTTAAAGACTACTATGCTAAAACCTTGGCATGATTTTCAAGCCCTCACATTTCACTAACTCTGAGTCCAGCTTGCTCCACAATATATCCAAATCCATGTACCAGGCATTTTATCCCTAGATGCACCTGCATCAGGATTAACTGGCCCCAGCCCAGACTTCCTGGATAAAGATGAATGGGAATTAGGGCCTGGGATTCTGCATTACAGCAAGGTCCCTAGGAGGTTTTTAATCTCACTGGTGTATGCAACCAACCGATCTAGATTTAGGTGAACTTATGGAAAAACATAGCCTCCTGAGTATTTTGAAAGTGAGTGGCTCCAAATGAAGTAAAAATGATTTAGGCATTTTAGGGAAATACATGTTTATAGTTCCCCAAAATATGAAGTTCCTAAGCTGAAGACATATTATAGTAACTGCTATAAAAGCTTGTGTGTTATTTTGCCAAATTAAATGATCCTTTGGTATCTCACTTCACCTTCCCTCACTACCCTCACTTCTGATGTCGAAGTTACTGACTTGACACCTCTTCTTTCCAATGTCAGTTTCTTTTACCAGAAGCCTTAACTGAAAGCATTGGGAAAGCACTGGTCTCTATTCTCTCACGGCAAAAGTCACCTATTCAGGAGGCTGTCATTAACTCAGTCGTATACTCTTGGCTCAGCTAGCCAATAAATAAGCATGGGTGGGCATTAAGGGGGGTTAGGAGCTGTGAGTGACTGGGGGAATAAAGAACCTGGATCTTGGGGGGATGGGTTGGAATTCACTGAGAATGAGGAATGTGGGAGGACCCTGGGAGCTTATGCAAAGGAGGCACCCTGGCCAGGGGAGGATTGAGAGTATTGACCTTAAGACAGAATGTGGCATAATGGGAGTTAACAGAAAATTTAATATTGTTCAGGGTTCAAAGAAGCCTTTTTCTTTGTGGAATGAAAATGAAGCTATTTCACTGGATATAAAAAATGGAAATATTTCTGACTGTCCCTGTGTATTTTTAGCTGTTGAGATGAGATGACTATCTTATAACCATAGTTAATGCATGATTTTCAATGGTTCAGATTTTCCATGTTGCAGACTTGGGTATGACATTTTGGGATCTCTTTGTGTTGAGAGAAGATAGATGTCTTTCTTTGTTAATGATTTAGAATAAATTTTATCTGCGTTCTAACAGATTTTCTTCTTTTTGAAGACACTTTTTACTTTCTAAAATGACAACGGAGGAGAAAAAATAGGGTTAGACGGCATTTCAAAGCCATCTTGTCCAGTCCCCTTCCCACCTATTTCCACTTGAGCCATTTCGGACACTAATTTGTTTGGACACAAATGCCATGACATTCAAACAGAACATCCAAGTCTGGGTTGCTCCAGACACCCAGACACAAGAGGTGTTAAAATGAGGAACACATGAGGTTTTGAGCATAAGACATGTCAAGGCAAGGCATAAAAATACTAGTTTATTGATTTTAAGGAGTTCATGTTCACGTCCAAGAACTGTGGTAAAAGGACATCACTGTGTGATCAGTCATTCCAACAGACTGATACGATTTGGTACGCATCTTCGCATAGCACAACGTTGGGACATTGGGAACGATTTTATTTTGCAGTTCAACAAATGTGTATGAAAGATTTTCAAAGGCATTTTGGAAGGAGCCTATTCATATTAGATAAAAGACACTCTCATATTCTGCTTGCAGGAGGATCAATCAGACAAATTCATGAGATTATAAGCTTTGTAAGGATGGAGACTGTGTGACTCATTCACATGATTTTTCTTTAGTGCCTACCGCTGCCTGAAAATATGCTTTAAAATATTTGCTAAATAAATATATAAATCAATGGGAGTTCAGCTCTAAGTTTGGACCCACCATTTCGCCTTTAGAAAGCTATTCTAAAGAAATAAACATGGATGAGATCAAAGACTTGGCTCTGCAGATTCTCATCATGATGCTGTTAGTGATGTCCAAAAGTGTATGAGGGATAAATGTAAAAATTGGGGGGGGGGAGTAAATTATGGTACATCTGTGTAATGGAGTACTAATGAGGTTATTAAAATGGTATTATATAAAAGTATCTAATGACAGGAAAAGATGAAATAGGTTGATAAAAGTAGATTACCAACCTTTAACAACTATAATATTTATCAGAAATGACTAGCATTTACCACAGGGTCCTGTAATATTTCCTTATTTTTGTTTATTCTCTACTTTCTATCAAGAACATGTATTATATATATTTGTAGCAATATAATATTATTAAATGTATAATACAATTTAAAATTTACCTCTCACCTGAAAACTACACGATACCTGAAATTAATACCTCCACTGATTAAGCTGTATCAGAGGTCATTAATCAATTCCTTAGTCATTATTAGTTTCTGTTTAGTTTATCAATAGTTTAAAAACAATTCAAAGAAAGACTAAGAGTGTTTAAAAGGTACAAAGGGGCAGATGTTTTAATTTATATCAAGAAATGGCATTTCTGAAGTCAATTAAAAATTTTGGTGTCACTGGGAAACACAGTAAACCAAAATTTAATCAAGCAAAAGGAGGTTTGACTGTAATTCAGAATGCTGAGGAAGGGAAGACTCCACTTTGTGTGGCATGTTCTAAGAACACCCACTGTGGTCAGCCGGGATCTGAAGTCCCCACCTACAGGATGATGACTCTGGTGGGGAGACATGGCTGTGAAGACCGCTGTTAAGATACCTGGTGACTATATGGGAGGATCACTGTGCTCAGACCAATGAAATGGATGGATCAGCACCAGTGGCCATCCTTTCTTATCAGATGGCATTAAGCTCACCGGCTTTGCCAACTGGGGCTACTGTAACAAAGTGCCATAGACTGGGTGGCTTAAACAACAAACACTTCTTTCTCACATTCTACAGGCTGAAGAGTCCAAGATGAAGGAGCCGGCAGGTTCTGGTTTTGGCGAAGGCACTCTTCCTAGCTGTAGACAGCCACTTTCTCCCCGTGCGCTCACGAGAGAGAGAGAAAGTTTTGGTGCATACGAGAGAGAAAGTTTTGGTGCCTCTTCCTCTTGCTGTGAGAGTACTAATCCCACCATGAGGGCTCCACCCTCATGACCTCATCCAACCCTATTTACCTTTCAAAGGCCCCACCATCTAACATCATCACACTGGGGGTTAGGACTTCAACTCATTAATCTGAGGGAATATAAACATTCAGACCATAGCACTCACCCCTCTTTTTGCTACTTTCTAGTCAGTTGTAGTTGAAAATACAACTCTGAGGAAGGGATGAATGAATTTTGCACAATGGGCACAGAACAAAGTCTAGGGTATGGAGCTGGCTGGTGTACAGCAGAGAGCAGGGAATGAAGGAAGCCACTGCCTGGGAAAAGTAGAAGGAGGTAGCTTTACTGAGGACCTTTTCAGTGCCAAGCATGGATACTTGCATCATTTGTTCCAAACCTCACATCATTTCTATGAGCTGGAATTATGGTTTTTATGGTCCACATTTTACCCATGAGTAAAACAAGGCTCAAACAGGTTAGGTCCCACAGGTAAGAAGCAGTGGAATTGAGTTTAGAACCTAGAGCTGTTTGGCTCCAAAGCTAGTGCTCTTTCCACTTAATAATGTAAATCACTGGAACTGAATGTCTATGAGAGCAGGGATCTTTGTCTGTCTTGTTTACCGCTGTATACCAAGCATTTAGAACTATCCACATAGTGAGTGTTCAGAATGCGTTTGCTGAATGAATGAATTAACGAATTAATCAGGACAAAAGTACAACTGGCATGGAAATATCAACAGTCTTACATCTTTATTCTTGAGCTGAGTCTTCACAGACATTGCAGCTTGAACTCATCAAAAATGGGTGTCTGTCTTGGTTTGCCAAGTGTTCAGAAATGACGAAGCACACATATCTCAATATTGTTCACAACTATAATTAATTGCTAAAAGATGACTTGGCTAGAGAAGTATTCATTCTGGTTGGAGGGATGATTCCCATCTGACAGTAATAACGGGCCACTCTGCAGACTCTTTTTCTCCTGAGGCAGCCCATTCAGACTTTCACCTGTCCTCCCTGCAGCTGCCCATTGGGACAGGACTGCAGCCAAGCAGAGTTAAGTCCAGGGCAAGCTGCCATCACTGATGCAGCTGACCTTATGTCTTCCTCCTTTGCAGCTGGCTTTACACTTTTTATTTCAGCCCTGTCCTTGAATATGGTTCAAGCAAAAGTGGTTTAACATTTTAGTCAGTCCCTAATTCAGCACATTCTCAATTCAATTTAAACGAAGCCAAACATTATTTATAGTCATCTCGCATAAGCAGCTCCTCCAAGCAACTTCATTGGAAATATTCCCCATGCAATTTCTATTAGAGACTTTAGGACTATAGGAAAGACCAGAATTGACTGAATTCTGACAGATTAGTTCTCCTATATGTGTCTAGGACAAGGCTAGACCTCTCCCCCTGCATACATTTGCTTTGGGCGCCTAGAATCAATACCAAGAGCAAAGTTCCTTTATGCCTCTGGATGCCGAAACACAACTCAACTGTGAACAAAGCACTTGAACTCTATAAGCTTCAATTACCTATTCTACCAATTAGGGCCAAGATAACCTTATAAAGTTCTTGTGAGCATTAAATGAAATAATGCAGTGCCTGGAGTCCTCTCATTACAGGAACAGTCATCAAGACCCTGAGAGGACACGTGGCTTCCTCTACTACACAGCAGTAGGTGGCACCTCTGGAATTAGTACCCAAGTCTCCCAACTCTGTGTCCACTAGTCATCCTGTTACACTTCCCAGTTTTAGACAGGAATTAGAGCACATTTTGTACCTTTTCCTGGCAATTTTCAATCTAAAAAGCTGATCTAGTATTTTTTAATAGAAAGAATAATATACAAATTATATTTAAAATAATTTTGTTCTTTACTCTCAGGATGCTGAAATAGAGTCGGCCCTCCATAGCCAATTCAAGTAATATTTTGGATCAATGCAGAACCAAAATATTACTTAAAAAGAAATCGTAGGAAGTTCAAAACAGCAAAACTTGAACTTGTCATGCTCTGGTAACTACTTACATAGCATTTACATTGTATTTACAACTATTTACATAGTATTTACATCATATTAGATATTTTAAGTAATCTAGAGTTGATTTGAAGTAAATGGGAGAATGTGCTTAAGTTATATGCAAATATTATGCCATTTTATGTAAGGGATTTGAGCATTCACAGATTTATTTAGTCATCCTTGGGCCGTCCTGGAACCAATCTTCTGTAGATACCAAGGGACAACTGTACTTCACCCCCCCTCATTTATTAGTCATAATATGAGCCTGGAGTATAATTATTATTTGTGTTTTTCATGGGACAGTAACTTGTCTTTAACTCAGAAAGTAGACATATAGAACTTTTCTTATTTTCCTATAGGAAAAAAAGCTGTGATTTTTTTTTTTTAATTCAAATAAATGATTCCTAAGCCTGAACCTGCATTAGGGTAAATCTGTACTGCCAGATATTTTAGTAATTATTTTCATTCAATCAAAATATTACTCTAGGGACTTCCTTGGTGGTCCAGATGGTAAGACTCCATGCTCCCAATGCAGGGGGCCCGGGTTCGATCCCCAGTCAGGGAACTAGATCCCTCATGCATGCTGCAACTAAGAAGCCCACATGCCACAACTAAAGATCCCACATGCCATAACGAAGATCCTGTGTGCTGCAATGAAGACCTGGCACAGCCAAAAATAAAGAAATAATAAATAATTTTAAAAAAAGAATATGGTTATTTTAAAAAAAATTATTACTCTAATAGGCTCACAAGAAATGGCTTTCAGTTAATAATAAAAAGAATCCACCATGGACTGTTCAGCTTTGTTTGTGGTCAGCGTCACTGCAGAATTCCCAAATGAAGTGCCAAGTCACTTAGCATTTGAAATCATCAAGGAAATTCAAGGAACACAGGAACAGGATAAACATGAAAGTGGCTGCCAAGGATGATCATCTGTGGAGCTCTCAACACTGCCCTGGACTTTGCAACTAGCAACGGTGCCCTCATATCTGAAGGGTAGTCTGCTAACATAGTCAGCAAGTAGATAGTGCTCTGAGGTTAAACAGGCCTGGATTCAAACCCTGGCTGTGCTTCTAACTAGCCCAGTGACTTTGAGCAAATAAGCATTTAAATGCCAGTTTCCACACTCCTAATGGGGATTATTTTGGTAGTCTTACAGGGTTATTATGAGAATTAGATGAGATAATATGAGATAAAACTTAAGGAAACTGTTAGCATGTGGCAAGTGCTCAAGAAATGCCATTATGTTTATTTATTTGATGTTTGTTTGTTTGTTTAAATAGCTGCTAAATACCAGGCTGGTTATAAATACAGCTAGTATGTTCATGAAACACTGATGGATGACCTTCAACCATCCTGCCCAGGTGGTTGGACAGGATGAACTTCCTGCTCCAGAGTCCTACCAATGCTCGCTGACTTTATGGAGTGCCGCCTCCAGCATTTGAAAGGTGTTGTGGCACCAACTAGCATCAATTTACTTTTTGCTGATAACTTATTAGCTCTTGCTGGGGCAAGTCATTTAAACTTCGAACTCTGGGTTTCCTCATCTGTGAAAATGAGGAAAGTCTCTGAGAGATGTTCTGACGATTGATCAAAATAATACATATAAAGAACCTAGAACAGTGAAAACATGCTTAAGTTTTGTCAAGCCCTCTTCCAATCTTTTATTAGCATTATAGTAAGAGTCACACCTGCATTATTGCTTTAATGCTTTCAACCATCAAATATCATGACTATTTTACAGGAGAGGAAATGAAAGCTCAGAAAGGTTAATTTCCATATCCGAGGACACATAGCTAATAAGCACTAGAACTAGAAACTGAACCCATTCTGTCTCACTCCAAAGGGCAGTGCACATTACCATCTCCTTAGACCACCTCCCCTGGGTCACAGTTCAGTTCAGTGTCTACAATAGTAGATTCACTAGGCCTTTGACTGATTCTCTAAATTGTGTCCTCTATAAAATTTCTTCAGTCTGAAACCAATATCAATCTTTGGACCAGGAGAGGGTGTGCACCAGGACTTTCTCACTCTAAGTCTAGTCACAGTATTAAGTATAAAAGATGTGTCGGATTTCCCTGGTGGTGCAGTGGTTGGGAATCCGTCTGCCAATGCAGGGGACATGGGTTCAAGCCCTGGTCAGGGAAGATCCCACATGCCGTGGAGCGGCTAAGCCCTGCACCACAACTACTGAGTCTGCGCTCTAGGGCCCACGAGCCACAACTACTGAGCCTTCATGCCACAACTACTGAAGCCCATGCACCACAACAAGAGAAGCCTGCACACCGTAACAAAGAGTAGTCTCTGCTCGCCACAACTAGAGAAAGCCCATACGCAGCAACAACAACACAACACAGCCAAAAATAAATAAAATAAATGAATAAAATTTTAAAAGATAAAATATGTGTCATTCCCTTAGTCTGGGTATGTGAAATACATCATTATCATATTGTATCTAACAACTAATCTATTCTGGACATGCTGGGAAGGGAGTCTCTGGAACTGCTTTCAAAATCGGTGTAGCACCAGGATGCACCCCCCCACCACACACACACACACACACACACACACACACACACACACACACACTACAAGGACTAGGGACTGGTTGAACTCATGGAGAATGAGCTACAGAAAGTTAAGGAAAGGAAAATTACTTGCAGAAAGCAAATGCAATTTACTAGAGCTCTGGGAATCAGCTAAATTTCCTCTAAAAATCCTTCAGCACTTAGGATAAATAACAGGTTGTAGGATAATGAAAAGGTAAAATCTTCCTTCTACTGTGGAAAAATGTCACTATCTATCACTGGTGGAGAGTGGGAAGGGCTTACACTACATAAAAGATGTTTCCATGTTCTTAGCTTGCTTCAGTTTGGAGCACAGAAGTATCTGTTTTGACCACAGGAGTTTTCCCCCCTTCCCTTTGTACCCACTGCCAGGAAGAAGATGGAGTTCTTTGGAGAAATACTGTGCTGAAATTGTCTTGATATATTAGGCTGAAATGTCTTATTGAAGCTTATAGCTCCATAAAACCTGAATTAAAGTATAAGTACTACCTGATCCATCTTCCTGGAGAAGGACATTTTTCCTGGTCATTTCAAATCTCTGCTGTTTTTCCAGCAATCTAATTTGGAAGCTTTGATTGCAAACAATCAATAAGAATTGGGCCTCTGTGGTTCTGGGTCCAGGCACACAACCATAGCTTACTCTGGCAACTTAGAATCCATCAAATGGAAGATTGTGGAAGTGTGGCCATTAATCCCCACAGGGCTTCCTTTCCCAAAAAGTTTTAGTTCTGGCATTAACACCTTGGTTCAGGAGATTGTATGCAGCCAGCTGGAATGACCAGACAAATCCCTGCAGGGTGTGTACACATTATGTGCATTGGTATAATATTACTGTCTGTAAAGGTGGAGTGAAACATTACCAAGTATAAGCTATAAACTGTATGTGATTTAACAAATATCTGATGACTACCTACTAGCTCTGATACCCACCAGGGTTCTTGGCCTTCCCAAATCAACAGAAATTGACTAGAGGCCAGACAAGAATCCAGGCAAGGCTTTACTGGGGCCCCTGCTATAGCAGGGGGAAGCGAGAACAAGCAACAGGTTCCCTAGTTCCCTCCCTGGGTGGCGGGTGGGGGGGGCAAGCTGGTTTCTTATATCGGGTGAGGGTAGGGGTATGTCCAGGGGTCAGGCTGGAGGAGTGGCTCAGATGTTTTGCCCACCTCTTTGGTGGTGCTGAGTGCAGGGGAGCATGTGCAGTACCCTGCTTTTGCTCCTGACACCCTGTTTTTGCTCCCGGCTCTTCAGCAGTGGCGGTTGGGTTTTTGGGTTTCTTTGTATCTTTTTGTCCAGAATTTGCACCAACTGTATATGCATGCAACTACTTTTAGTCACATATAGCTTCTTTGTAATTTGTAGCTCAAGGAGACGTTTGTCCAGGTGCAAGCACTGCATGCAGCAGAGTCCCAGGTCCCAGCCTGTCTCAGCTGTACCCTACCTACTAGATGTGTGAGCACTTGAGAAAGTTACCTAACTTTCCCAATCCTCAGTTTTCTCATCTGTAAGATGGAGATAATAGAGCTCCTCATAAAGTTCTTGGGTGGCTTAAATGAGATGACCTGTGTACATAAATTAATACTTGTAAGTGCTTAGAATAATACTTGGCACACGGTAAACGCCATACAAATGACTGTTCATTAAATAAAATGCTTAGTCTAGCATTTACTCTAGTGTCTGGCAGATAAAAAAACACTAAATAACTGTTTGGTGTTATTCTTAATTTTCATCATCGTCACTGCCTCAAGCACTATGTTAGGCATAATGAGAAGAAACAAAGATTAAAAACATAGAGTTCTTCCTCTTAAGGAGCTTCCCTTTAGTGGGGGAGCAAGACAGGCAGCATGTGAGAATGCGTCCTGCTGGACACTGACCTTGAGAGTAGAACAAGACTATGACAGCCCCTCCCCAATCCTGTTAGCCCCCAAAGACAATAATTAGCTGTAATACAATGATGGCACCCCTCAAATAACTAGATATAGGATGTGATATATCTTTCATGTTTCATGGTGATAACACAAGTGCAAAAAACAATGGACAAGAAAGGGAGAAAAAGATTAATTCTGACATTATCAGGAGATACTTCAAGGAAGAGGTGGAATTTAAGAGAGTTTCAAAGACGACAAAAATCAAAACACACTGTCATGCTGGGATTTCTTTTTCTAGCTATTATGGAGTTACTGGATTTCAGTGGACCCTCCCACTAAAAACAACTATAAAACCGGACAACTTACATGAGGCAACTGTTTACAGACACAGGCTGACTAGCAGTGAAATTCTGTGATCCTTAAGGGAAGGAGAACTTATGAGGTGAGTCCCATGATAGCCCTAGTCATCTGCGTAGGAACAATTTCCTGACCACTGCATACTGAGCTAGAGTACTATCAGAGCATGGCAATCCCACTGGGCTGAGGAGAAAGAGATCACAGTTTGGGCATCTGGAGCTACTGAAATCTGAAGAGCAGAGTCCATATATATGGGAATTGTGCAGGAGGGTGCCCTGCAAGCCTCTTGAGAGTTTTCCACAAGGTTTTAGCTGAACACTGCTCTGTGATTACATAGGTAGTAGACAAAATGAGACTTACTGGCTGCTACAGAGTCAAAATAAAAAAAAAGATAATAGCAGTCAAGCATACTAGAGGACATTGGTCAAATCTAGCCTAAGAGGACAAAATTCATTAACACCTCAATAGCATCCCAGATATTCAGCTGAGACACAAGAAAGGCTGAGTCTAAAAAGTAAAGACTGCGGGCTCCCCTGGTGGCGCAGTGGTTGAGGTCCACCTGCCGATGCAGGGGACGCGGGTTCGTGCCCCAGTCTGGGAAGATCCCACATGCTGCGACACAGTTGGGCCCGTGAACCATGGCCGCTGAGCCTGCGCATCTGGAGCCTGTGCTCCGCAACGGGAGAGACCACGACAGTGAGAGGCCCGCGTACCGCAAAAAAAAAAAAAAAAGTAAAGACTGCATCCTAAAATAAAGTATATTCAAGACCTATCCTAACAAAACCTAAGACCAGGGCCTGAGAAGATCGAAAAGGGAAGATAAAATTTGGAGGCTGAGTCTCACCAAGTTAGAACAGCTAAGAAAACACCTCAGGCTTTTCACAGATCCACCCTAAATAAATTATAAAGTCAAGTCTACACAGGTTGAAGGTGATCAACCAGTAAGTGAACTGCCAAATGGAACAAAAATTAACACTCCTCAGAGGAAGATTTCAGACTCCAGAGTTGCTTAAACATATCATTACCAATATCCAGCACACAATCAAAACTTACACACCCAAGGCAGGGGTGTGGGGGAGGAAAAATGGGAATGTGTGACCCATACTCAGTAAAGAAGCTATCCATAAAAACCAGCTCCAGATGTCGAATTCAGCACACAAAGATGTTAAAACACACATGATAAGTTTAGAGAATTAAATAAAAGTACTTTTAAAGAATAAAACAAATACTGTCTTAATAACTTTAACACTTATTAGAAAATGAAATCCATTCTTATCAGTTGGCACCAAGCACTGTTAAGAGAATCAAAAGACAAGCCAAAAATTGGGAGAAAATATTTTCAAAATATATATCTGATAAAGAACTTGTATTCCAAATGTACAAAAGACTCTGAAAACTCAACAATAAGAAACTAAACAACCAAATTAAAAAGCAGGCAAAAATTAGAACACCAAAGCTTTACAAATAACAAATAAGCATAATAAAATATGTTTAGGGACTTCCCTAGTGGTGCAGTGGTGAAGAATATGCCTGCCAATGCAGGGGACATGGGTTCAAGCCCTGGTCTGGATAGATCCCACATGCCACGGAGCAACTAAGCCCATGTGCCACACCTACTGAGCCTGTGCTCTAGACCCCACGAGCCACAACTACTGAGCCCATGCGCCACAACTACTGAAGCCCGCGTGCCTAGAGCCTGTGCTCCACAACAAGAGAAGCCACCGCAATGAGAAGCCAGCACACTGCAACAAAGAGTAGCCCCCCACTTGCCGCAGCTAGAGAAAGCCCACATGCAGCAATGAAGACCCAATGCAGCCAAAAATAAATAAATTAAGTAAAAAGAACACAAAAGGGCTTTAAGTTTAAAAACAAGTCCCCTCCTCCCCCCTCCCCTGGTCCCCAATCCACGGGGCTGTTTATTAAAAAAGAATAATAAAAGGATTAAAAAAATAAGAAAAGAAACGAAAATATGTTTAACATCATATGTCATTAGGGAACGGAATATTAAAATAACAGTAAGGAGAGAGGGAAGATGGCGGAAGAGGAAGACGCAGAGATCACCTTCCTCCCCATAGATACATCAGAAATACATCTACACGTGGAACAACTCCTACAGAACACCTACTGAACGCTGGCAGAAGACCTCAGACCTCCCAAAAGGCAAGAAACCCCCCACGTACCTGGGTAGGGCAAAAGAAAAAAGAAAAAACAGAGACAAGGAATAGGGACGGGACCTGCACCAGTGGGAGGGAGCCGTGAAGGAGGAAAGGCTTCCACACACTAGGAAGCCCTTCGCGGGTGGAGACTGCAGGTGGCGGAGGGGGGAAGCTTCGGAGCTACGGAGGAGAGCACAGCAACAGGGGTGCGGAGGGCAAAGCAGAGAGATTCCCGCACAGAGGATCGGTGCTGACTGGCACTCACAAGTCCAAGAGGCTTGTGTGCTCACCCGCCGGGATGGGCGGGGGCTGGGAGCTGAGGCTCGGGCTTCGGTCGGATCACAGGGAGAGGACTGGCGGCGTGAACACAGCCTGAAGCGGTTAGTGCACCACAGCTTGCCGGGAGGGAGCCCGGGGAAAAGTCTGGACCTGCCGAAGAGGCAAGAGACTTTTTCTTCCCTCTTTGTTTCCTGGTGCTTGAGGAGAGGGGATTAAGAGCCTGCTTAAAGGAGCTCCAGAGACGGGCGCAAGCCGCGGCTAATAGCGCGGACCCCAGAGACGGGCATGAGACGCTAAGGCCGCTGCTGCGCCACCAACAAGCCTGTGTGCGAGCACAGGTCACTCTCCACACCTCCCTTCCGGGGAGCCTGTGCAACCCGCCACTGCCATGGTCCCGGGATCCAGGGACAACTTCCCCAGGAGAACGCATGGCACGCCACAGGCTGGTGCAACGTCCCGCCGGCCTCTTCTGCTGCAGGCTCACCCCGCGTCTGTACCCCTCCCTCCCCTGGGCCTGAGTGAGCCAGAGCCCCCGAATCAGCTGCTACTTTAACCCTGTCCTGTCTAAGCAAAGAACAGATGCCCTCCGGCGACCTACATGCAGAGGTGGGGCCAAATCCAAAGCTGAGCCCCAGGAGCTGTGCTAACAAAGAAGAGAAAAGGAAATCTTTCCCAGCAGCCTCAGGAGCAGCAGATTAAATCTCCACAATCAACTTGATATACCCTGCATCTGTGGAATACCTGAAGAGACAACGAATCATCCCAAATTGAGGCGGTGGACTTTGGGAGCAACGGTCGACTTGGGGTTTGCTTTCTGCATCTAATTTAGCTTTAGTTTTGTTTATCTTTGTTTAGTATTTCGCCTTTATTATCATTGGTGGATTTGTTTATTCATTTCGTTGCTGTTTTCCTTTTTTAAAAAAAAATATATAGATATATATATTTTTTCTTTTTCTGACTGTGTATGTGTATGCTTCTTTGTATGATTTTGCCTGTATAGCTCTGCTTTTACCATGTGCCCTAGGGTTCTCTCTGTCCGTTTTTTTTGGTATGTTTTTGTGTTTTTTAGTATAGTTTTTAGTACTGGCTATAATTGGTAGATTTGTCTTTGGTTTGTATGCTCTCTTCTTTATTTTTTTTCTTTTTCTTTATTACTTTTCAACTTGTTTTATTTTGAATAATTTCTTTAATTTTTTATTTTAATAACTTTATTTTATTTCATTTTATTTTTTTCTTTCTTTCTTTCTTTTTTCTCCCTTTCCTTCTGAGCCGTGTGGCTGACAGGGTGTTGGTGCTCCGGACAGGTATCAGGCTTGTGCCTCTGAGGTGGAAGAACCAAGTTCAGGAATTCGGTCCAGCAGAGACCTCTTGGCTACATGTAATATCAAATGGCAAAGCTCTCCCAGAGATCTCCATCTCAACACTAAGACCCAGCTCCACTCAATGACCAGCAAGTTACAGTGCTGGACACCCTATGCCAAACAACAAGCAAGACAGGAACACAACCCCACCCATTAGCAGAGAGGCTGCCTAAAATCATTATAAAGTCACAGACACTGCAAAACCCACCACTAGACGTGGTCCTGCCCACCAGAAGACAAGATCCAGCCTCATCCATTAGAAAACAGGCACCAATCCCCTCCACCAGGAAGCCTACACAACCCATGGAACCAACCTTAGCCACTGGGGGAAGATACCAAAAACAACAGGAACTACGAACCTGCAGCCTACAAAAAGGAGACCCCAAAAGCAGTATGTTAAGCAAAATGAGAGGACAGAAAAACACACAGCAGATGAAGGAGCAAGGCAAAAACCCAAGAGACCAAACAAATGAAGAGAAAATGGGCAGTCTACCTGAAAAAGAATTCAGAGTAATGATAATAAAGATGACCCAAAATCTTGGAAATAGAATGGAGAAAATACAAGAAACGTTTAACAAGGACCTAGAAGAACTAAAGAGCAAACAAACAATGATGAACAACACAATATATGAAATTAAAAATTTTCTAGAAGGAATCAATAGCAGCATAAATGAGGCAGAAGAACATATAAGTGACCTGGAAGATAAAATAGTGGAAATAACTACCGCAGAGTAGAATAAAGAAAAAAAAAATGAAAAGAATTAAGGACAGTTACGGAGACCTCCGGGACAACATTAAAGGCACCAACATTTAAACTATAGGGGTCCCAGAAGAAGAGAAAAAGAAAGGAATTGAGAAAATATTTGAAGACATTATAGTTGAAAACTTCCCTAACATGGGAAAGGAAATAGTCAATGAAGTCCAGGAGCACTTAGAGTCCCATACTCTAAGATAAATCCAAGGAGAAACACTCCAAGACAGATATTAATCAAACTATCAAAAATTAAATACAAAGAAAAAATGTTAAAAGCAGCAACAGAAAAACAACAAATAACATAGAAGGGAATCACCATAAGGTTTACGGTTGATCTTTCAGCAGAAACCCTGCAAGCCAGAAGGCAGTGGCAGGACATATTTAAAGTGATGAAAGGGTAATACCTAGAACCAAGATTACTCTACCCAGCAAGGATCTCATTCAGATTCGATGGAGAAATTCAACTGTTACAAACAAGCAAAAGCTAAGAGACATCAGCACCACACAACCAGCTTTACAACAAAGGCTAAAGGAACTTCTCTAGGCAGGAAACACAAGACAAGGAAAAGACCTACAATAACAAACCCAAAACAATTTTAAAGATGGTAACAGGAAGATACATATCAATAATTACCTTAAATATAAATGGATTAAATGCTCCAACCAAAAGACATAGAATGGCTGAATGGATACAAAAACAAGACCTGTATATATGCTGTCTACAAGAGATGCACTTCAGACCGAGGGACACATACAGACTGAAAGTGAGGGGAGGGAAAAAGATATTCCACGCAAATGGAAATCAAAAGAAAGCTGGAGTAGCAATTCTCATATCAGACAAAATAGACTTTAAAATAAAGACTACTACAAGAGACAAATGATCACTGCATAAATGATCAAGGGATCAGTCCAAGAAGAAGATATAACAATTGTAAATATTTATATACCCAACATAGGAATACCTTAATACAGAAGGCAAATGCTAATAGCCATAAAAGGGGAAATAGACAGTAACACAATCATAGTAGGGGACATTAACACCCCACTTTCACCAATGGACACATCATCCAAAAAGAAAATAAATAAGGAAACACAAAGTTTAAATGATACATTAAGCAAGATGGACTTAATTGATATTTATAGGACATTCCATCCAAAAACAACAGAATACACTTTCTTCTCAAGTGCTCATGGAACATTCTCCAGGATACATCGTATCTTGGGTCACAAATCAGGCCTTGGTAAATTTAAGAAAATTAAAATCATATCAAGTATCTTTTCTGACCAAAACGCTAGGAGACTAGATATCAATTACAGGAAAAAAAATCTGTAAAAAATACAAACACATAAAGGCTAAACAATACACTACTTAATAACCAAGAGATCACTGAAGAAATCAAAAAATACCTAAAAACAAATGACAATGAAAACACGATGGCCCAAAACCTATGCAATGCAGCAAAAGCAGTTCTAAGAGGGAAGAATATAGCAATACAATCCTACCTTAAAAACAAGAAACAGCTCAAATAAACAACCTAATTTTACACCTAAAGTAACCAGAGAAAGAACAAAAAATCCCCAGTTAGCAGAAGGAAAGAAATCATAAAGATCAGATCAGAAATAAATGAAAAAGAAATGAAGGAAACAATAGCAAAGATCAATAAAACTAAAAGCTGGTTCTTTGATAAGATAAACAAAATTGAAAAACCATTAGCCAGACTCATCAAGAGAAAAGGGGAGAACACTAAAATCAGTAGAATTAGAAATGAAAAAGGAGAAGTAACAACTGACACTGCAGAAATACAAAGCAACATGAGAGATTCCTACAAGCATCTCTATGCCAATAAAATGGACAACCTGGAAGAAATGGACAAATTCTTAGAAAAGCAGAACGTTCCAAGACAGAACCAGGAGGAGATAGAAAATATAAACAGACTAATCACAAGCACTGAAATTGAAACTGTGATTAAAAATCTTCCAACAAACAAAAGCCCAGGACCAGACAGCCTCACAGGAGAATTCTATCAAACATTTAGAGAAGAGCACCTATCCTTTCAAACTCTTCCAAAATATAGCAGAGGGAGGAACACACCCAAACTCATTCTATGAAGCCACCATCACCCTGATACCGAAACCAGACAAAGATGTCACAAAGAAAGAACACAACAGTCCAATATCACTGATGAAAACAATGCAAAAATCCTCAACAAAATACTAGCAAACAGAATCCAACAGCACATTAAAAGGATCATACACCATGATCAAGTGAGGTTAATCCCAGGAATGCAAGGATTCTTTAATATATGCAAATCAAACAATGTGATACACCATATTAACAAACTGAAGGATAAAAAACATATGATAATCTCAACAGATGCAGAGAAAGCTTTCGACAATATTCAACACCCATTTATGATTAAAAACCCTCCAGAAAGTAGGCTTAAAGGGAACTTACCTAAACATAATAAAGGCCATATATGAAAAACCCACAGCTAACATCATTCTCAATGGTGAAAAACTGAAACCATTTCCACTAAGATCAGGAACAAGACAAGGTTGCCCACTCTCACCACTCTTATTCAACACAGTTTTGGAAGTTTTAGCCTCAGCAATCAGAGAAGAAAAAGGAATCGAAAACAGAAAAGAAGAAGTAAAGCTGTCACTGTTTGCAGATGACATGATACTATACATAGAGAATCCTAAAGATGCTACCAGAAAACTACTAGAGCTAATAAATGAATTTGGTAAAGTAGCAGAATACAAAATCAATGTACAGAAATCTCTGGCATTCCTATACAGTAATGATGAAAAATCTGAAAGAGAAATCAAGGAAACACTCCCATTTACCACTGCAACAAAAAGAACAGAGTAACTAGGAATAAATCTACCTAAGGAGACCTAAGACCTGTATGCAGAAAACTATAAGACAGTGACGAAAGAAATTAAAGATGATAGAAACAGATAGAGGGATATCCAACAGGTTCTTGGACTGGAAGAATCAACATTGTGAACATTACTATACTACCCAAAGCTATCTACAGACTCAGTGCAATCCCTATCAAACTACCAATGGCATTTTTCACAGAACTAGAACAAAAAATTTCACAATTTGTATGGAAACACAAAAGACCCCAAATTGCCAAAGCAATCTTGAGAAAGATAAACGGAGCTTGCGGGATCAGGCCCCCTGACTTCAGACTATACTACAAAGCTGCAGTAATCAAGACAGTATGGTACTGGCACAAAAACAGAAATATAGATCAATGGAACAGGATAGAAAGCCCAGAGATAAACCCACGCACATATGGTCACCTTATCTTTGATAAAGAAGGCAAGAATAGACAATGGAGAAAAGACAGCCTCTTCAACAAGTGGTGCTGGGAATACTGGACAGTTACATGTAAAAGAATGAAATTAGAACGCTCCCTAACACCATACACAAAAATAAACTCAAAATGGATTAAAGACCTAAATGTAAGGCCAGACACTATCAAACTCTTAGAGGAAAACATAGGCCGAACACTCTATGACATAAATCACAGCAAGATCCTTTTTGACTCACCTCCTAGAGAAGTGGAAATAAAAACAAAAATAAATGGGACCTAATGAAACTTTAAAGCTTTTGCACAGCAAAGGAAACCATAAACAAGACGAAAAGACAACCCTCAGAATGGGAGCAAATATTTGCAAATGAAGCAGCTGACAAAGGATTAATCTCCAAAATTTACAAGCAGCTAAATAATAAGAAAACAAACAACCCAATCCAAAAGTGGGCAGGAGACCGAAATAGACATTTTTCCAAAGAAGATACACAGATTGGCAACAAACAGATGAAACGGTGCTCAACAACACTAATTATTAGAGAAACGCAAATCAAAACTACAATGAGGTATCACCTCACTCCAGTCAGAATGGCCACCATCAAAAAATCTACAAACAGTAAATGCTGGAGAGGGTTTGGAGAAAAGGGAACCCTCTTGCACTGTTGGTGGGAATGTAAATTGATACAGCCACTATGGAGAACACGTTCCTTAAATAACTAAAAATAGAACTACCATATGACCCAGCAATCCCACTACTGTGCATATACCCTGAGAAAACTATAATTCAAAAATAGTTATGTACCACAATGTTCATTGCAGCTCTATTTACAACAGCCAGGACATGGAAGCAACCTAAGTGCCCATCTAAAGATGAATGGATAAAGAAGATGTGGCATGTATATACAATGGAATATTACTCAGCCATAAAAAAAAACAAAATTGATTTATTTGTAGTGAGGTGGATGGACCTAGAGTATATGATACAGAGTGAAGCACATCAGAAAGAAAAACAAACACCATGTGCTAACACATATATATGGAATCTAAAAAAAAAAAAGGTTCTGAAGAACCTAGGGGCAGGACAGGAATAAAGATGCAGATGTAGAGAATGGACCAGAGGACATGGGGAGGGGGAAGGGTAAGCTGAGATGAAGTGAGAGAGTGGCATGGACATATATACACTACAAAATGTAAAATAGATAGCTAGTGGGAAGCAGCCACATAGCACAGGAAGATTAGCTCGGTGCTTTGTGACCACCTAGAGGGGCATGATAGGGAGGGTCTGAGGGAGATGCAAGAGGGAGGAGATATGTGCATATATGTATATGTATAACCAATTCACTTTGTTATAAAGCAGAAACTAACATACCATTTTAATGCAATTATACTCCAATAAATATGTTTAAAAAATAATAAAATATAAATAAATAAATTTAAAATTGTGGGTAACTCCCAGGCTCCCCCAGCTGGACAGTCTGGGACACTAACAGTTGCCTTTAGCCACTACTCTCCTGACCACCCAAGCAAATGAACTGAGACACAGACCCTCCACTCTGGCTCTTGGTCCCCATCTGACCAGAAAGACTGGTGAGAACTCCTAGAAGTTGTGCAGCCCAGTGTCACTCAAGTAGAGTTGGTAGCCTACAGACTTCAGAGCAAAGCCAGTGGACTATGGGTCGACTGACCAGGAAACTTAGGACATGGGTCTACTTGACAACAAACAAAGAGCTTTACCAGCTTTAGAGCTGCTTCCCCCACTGCACCCAGGAAGGGAAACTAATTTCTAACCCCAGTCATTTCTGAATATATCATCCAACTGCCTGACCAGGGAATCTAGCCAGAGCATACAGGAAGCTGCATAGCCCATGGAACAGCCCTGCTTACAGGAGCACTTGAACAGAGAGCATAGATCATGGCTTCCCCAAACTGTGGAGCAAAACCAGTGACCTCACCTGACCAGGGAATTCAGGGCACACTCTTGCCCAATTCAGGTCTCCAAACAATGAGCTGTAGAGGCTCCGGGTTCTGTCCTGATGCACCACCAGGGTAAGGAATCTAATTCATAGCCCCACCTACTAATGAATATAGTATCCAATTCTAACCATGTGTTAAGTCTGACCAGAGAATCTATGCAACCAAAGAGCCCATCTTACAGCCTCACTTCAGAAGAGACCCAAGCCAGACATCATATCCAACTACTATCAGCCATGGCACACTCCCTGCCACCCCCAATCTCAGAGTTCAGTTGCCTTGACCAAAAATATACCATAATAGCAGCCTCATCTACCCAAGGACTTACCAGCAGACACATCCAGAAACCCAACCTGAATGGACTGCTGAAAATCTGTCTCTTCTAAAGCAAACCTGTAAAGTCTCGAAGAGGAAAAAAGGCAATTATTCAAATGTGCAGATATCAATATAAGAAACCAAGGATCACAAAAAAAAGGTAAGTATGACAATATCAAAGGAAACAAATAAAACTCTAATAACTGACCACAAAAATAATGGAGATCTATGAACTGCCAGACAACAAATTCAGAATAATCCTCTTAAAGAAGTTTAATGAACTACAAGAACACACAAGCAACTAAACAAAATTTGGAGAATAATGCATGAACAAAATGAAATGTTCGGCAATACAACAGAAATCATCAAAAAACAAAACAAAACCCTTAGAGAAATCCTAGAGTTGAAAAATACAATGAATGAACTGAAGAATTCAATAGAGTTTCAAAAGCAAACTCGACCATGCAGAAGAAAGAACCAGTGACCTAGAAGATAGGCCATTAGAAATTACCAGTCAGAAGAAAAGAAAAGAATGAAAAAGAGTAAAGAAAGCCTACCAGATTCTTGGAACACAATGGAAAGAAAATATCTGCATTATGGGAATTACAGAAGTAGAAGAGAAAGAGAAAGGCACAAAAAGTATACTCAAAGCGATAATGCCTGAAAACTTCCTGAACCTGGAAAAAGAAATAAACATCCAGATTCATGAAAAGAATATAAATAAAGAATCCTAAATAAGTTAAACTTGAATAGGACTACACCAAGACACATTATAATAAAACTGTCAAAAGTCAGAGAAAGAAAGTATTTTAAAAGCAGCAAGAAAAAAAACAGAATTTTCATACTGGGGAACACCTATAAGACAACTGGTGGATTCTTCAAGAGAAATATTTTAAGCCAGGAGAGCATGGGATGACATATTCGAAAACTTGAAAGAAAACAAGCATCAACCAAGAATACTATGTGTGGCAAAGCTGATTTTCAGAAATGAAGGCAAAATAAAGACTTTCCCAAACAAATAAACAAAAAAAGCTCAAGGAGTTCATATCCTCTAAACCTGCCTTACAAGAAATGCTTAAGGGAATTCTTTGAGTGGAAGTAGAAAGACACTAATTAACATCATAAAAACATAAAAAGGTAGTATAAAACTCACTGGTAAATATACAGTCAAAGTTAGAGTTTATAACTTGGTAATGGTGATGCATAATTTGCCTACAACTTTAAATGTTTTTAAAAAATGAACATAGTAAAAATAACCATAACTACAATAATCTGTTAATAGTTATATAAAAGTATGTAAATTTTAACAGCAATAACCTAAGATGTGAAGGGGAGGAGAAGTAAAAGTGTGAGGTTTGGGAATTCTATTAAAGTTAAGTTGATATCAGCTTAAAATAGGGTGCTATAATTTTAAGATATTTTATGTAAGCCTCACAGTAACCACAAGGGAAAAACCTATAGCAGTTAAACAAAAGAACAAGATAAAGAAGTCAAAACATATTAATACAAGAAGACATCGAAACAAGAAAACAAACAGCAGGACAAAAATAAGGAGCAATGGATCTACAAAACAACCAGAAAACAATTAACAAAATGGCAATAGTAAGTCTGTACCTATCAATAATTACTTTAAATGTAAACAGCTTAAATTATCCAATCAAAAGACAGAGAACAGCTGAATAAATTTTAAAAACAATATCCAAAAACACACTGCCTACAAGAGACACACTTTAGCCTTAAAGATGCACATTGATTGAAAGTGAAGGGATGGAAAAAGTCATTTCAAGCAAATGGTAACAACAACGAAAAAGCAAGAGTAGCTATATTTACATCAGATGAAACAGACTTTAAACTAAAAATGGTAAAAAGAGACAAAGAAGGTCATTACATAATGATAAAGTGGTCAATCCATCAAGAAGATATAACAGTTGTAAACATTTGTATGCCCAATAACACAGCAACTAAATATATAAAGCAAAACTTAACAGAACTAAAAGCACAAACAAATAGTAATACAATAATAGTTGGGGACTTTAGTACCCCACTCTCAATAATGGATAGATCATCCAGACAGAGAATCAATAAGGAAAAAGATTTGAACAACACTATAGATCACAGGTAACTAAAAGACATACACAGAACGTTCCATCCACAACAGCAGAACACACATTCTTCTCAAGTGCACACAGAACATTTTCTATGACAGTCCATATGTTAGGTGACAAAACAAGTCTTAGCAGATTAAAAAAGACTGAAATTATAGCAATTATCTTCCCTGACCACAGTGGCATCAGACTAGAAATCAATAACAAGAGGGAAACTGGAAAATTCATGAACACATGGAAATTAAACAGCACTGTTCTGAATAACCAATAAATCAAAAAAGAAATTAAGGGGGAAATTTAAAAGTTTCCTGAGACAAATGTGAATGGAAACACAGCAAACCAGAACTTATGGGATGTAGCAAAAACAGTTCTAAGAGGGAAATTCATATCAATAGATGCCTACATTAAGAAGCAAGAAAGATCCCAAATAAACCTAACTCTACTCTTTAAGGAACTAGAAAAAGAAGAAAAACTGAGCCCAAAGTTAGCAGAAGGAAGGAAATAATAAAGATCAGAGCAGAAATAACTGAAATGGAGAACAAGAAAAAACAATAGAAAGGATTAATCAAACTAAGAAGTTGGTTCTTTGAAAAGATAAACAAAATTGACAAATCCTTAGCTAGACTAACCAAGAAAAAGAGAGAATCCAAATCAATAAAATTATAAATGAAAAACAGACATTACAAGTTATTCCACGGAAATACAAAGGATCATGGGGCTACTATGAACACTATATGCCAACAAACTGAATGACTTAGAAAAAAATGAAAAAAACTTAGAAATGCAAAACTTACCAATACTGAAACAGAAAAAAAAAAAAAGAAAATCTTAATAGAACCATTACTAATAAAGAGACTGAATCAGTAATCAAAAATCTCCCAACAAAGAAAAACCCAGAACTGGATGGCTTCACTGGTGAACTTAACCAAACCTTAAAGAAAAATTAACTCAAATGCTTCTCAAACTCTTCCACAATATTGAAGAGGATGAAACATCCCCCAATTCATTTTACAAGGCCGGCATTATACAGATACCAAAACGAGAAAAGGACACTACTAGAAAAGAAAACTAGACCAATATCCCTGAACAATATAGGTGCAAAAATTCTCAATAAAATACTACCAAACTGAATTCAGCAACACATTAAAAGGATCATTCACCATGATCAAGTGTGATTTATGCCTGGGTTGCAAGGGGTTCAACATACATAAATCAATGTGAAACATCACATTAATAGAAAGAAAGAAAAGAATCATATTATCATCTCAATAGATGCAGAAAAAGCATTCAACAAAATTCAACATACATTCATGATAAAAATTGTTAACAAATTAGGCATAGAAGGGACACATATCAACATAATAAAAGTCAATGTATGACAAGCCCACAGCTAACATCATACTCAATTGTGAAAGTTTCAAAACTTTTTCTCTAGGATAAGGAACAAGACAAGGGTGGCCCATTCTACTACTCCTATTCAACATGCTACTGGAGGTCCTAGCTAGAACGGTCAGGCAAGAAAAATAAAAAGTATCAGAATCAAAACAGAAGAAGTAAAATTGTCTCTATTTGCAGATGACAAGATTTTATACATAGAAAATCAAAGACTCAACCAAAAAAACTGTTAGATGTAATCAATGAATTCAATAAGGTTGCAGGAAACAAAATTACCCTACAAAAATCAGTAGTGCTTCTATATACTAACAACACATTTTTTGAAAAATAAATGAAGAAATTGATCCCACTTACAATAGCATCAAAAAATAAAGTAAAATAAAATGCTTAGGAATAAATTTAACAAAGGGGTGAAAGATCTATACTCTGAAAACTACAAGACAATAATGAAACAACTTGAAAAAGACACAAATAGAAAAGTATCCCATGTTCATGGATTGGAATAATTAATATTGTTAAAATGTCCAAACTACAAAAAACCATCTATAGATTTTTGCTTGTTTTTGTGTTTTGTCCACACTGTGTGGCATGTGGGATCTTATTTCCCCAACCAAGGATCAAACCCGAGCCCCCTGCGTTGGAAGCATGGAGTCTTAACCACTGGACCACTAGGGAAGTCCTAAAAACCATCTATAGATTTATGCAACCCCTATCAAGATTCCAATGGCATTTTATAGAAGTAGAAAAAAACAACACTCCAGAAACGTATGTGGAACCACAAAAGACCCTGAAAGCCAAAGAAATCCTTTGAAAGAACAAAACAGGAGGCATCACACTTCTTGATTTCAATCTATACAATAAAGCTACAATAATAAAAACAGTAATAAAAACAGACACATAGACCAATGGAACAGAATCAAAAGCCCAGAAATAAACCCAAACATACATGGTCAACTAATATTTGACATGGGAACCAAGAATAGTCAATGGAGAAAAGACAGTCTCTTTAATAAATGATGCTGGGATAACTGAATATTCACATGTAGAAGAATGAAACTAGATCCCTATCTTACACCACTCACCAGAATTAACTCAAAATGGATTAAAGACTTAAATGTAGGACCTGAAACTATGAAACTCCTAGAAGAAAACATAGGAATAAAGCTCCTTGACATGGGTTTTGGTAATGACTTTTTTTTTAGATATGACACCTGAAGCACAAGTAACAAACTCAAAAATAAACAAGTGTAACTACATCAAACTAAAAAGCATTGTACAGCAAAATAAACCATCAACAAAGTGAAAAGACAACCTAGAAAAGGGGGAAAATATTTAAGAACCATATATCTGATAAGAGGTTAATGTCCAAAATATATAAAGAACTCATACAATTTAACAGCAAAATAACAAATAGCTCAAGTAAGAAATGAGCAAAGGACCTAGGCATTTTACAAAGAAAATATGTGAAAGGTCAACATGTACATGAAAAGATGGTCAACATCACCAGTCACTAGGGAAATGCAAATCAAAACCACAATGAGATATTACCTCACGCCTGTGAGAATGACCATCACCAAAAAAACAAGAGATAACAAATGCTGACATGGATGTGGAGAAAAGGGAACTATTGTGCACTGTTGGTGGGACTGTAAATTGGTACAGCTACTATGGAAAACAGTATTGAGAATCCTTAAAATTTTTTAAATAAAACTACCATATGATCCACTAATTCCACTTCTGGGAATACATCCAATGGAAATGAAAGCACTAACTTAAAAAGATATCTGCACTCCCATGTTCATGGCATTATTTACAGTAGCAAGACTTGGAAACAACCTAAGTGTCTGTCGATGTATGAATGGACAAACAAGGTGTGGATATATACACAATGGAATATTATTTAGTCATAAAAAATGAGGAAATCCTACCATTGGCAACAACATGGATGAATGGTGAAGGCATTGTACTAAGTGAAATAAGTCAGACAGAGAAAGACAAATACTGTATAATCTCAGTTATATGTGGAATCTTAAGAAACAAAAAACAAAACAAAATTAAAAGAATTCACAGGAAAAGAGATCAGACTTGTAGTTAAAGGAGGCAGAGGGTGTGGAGAGGGGGAATTAGAGGAAGGTGGTCAAAATGTACACTCTTCCAGCTATAAGATAAATAAGTAGTAGGGTCGCAACGCACAACATGATGACTACAGTTAACGCTACTGTATGACATACAGAAAAGTTGCTAAGAGTAAATTCTAGGAGTTCTCATCACGAGGAAAATTTTTTTCTTTTCTTTTTATGGTATCTATATGAGATGACAGATGTTAGCTGAAGTTATTTTGGTAATCATTTCACAATATATGTAAATCAAACCATCATGCTGTATGCCTTAAATTTATACAGTGATTTATGTCAATTATCTCTCAATAAAACTGGGGGATAAAAAGAAATGAGTTATCAAGTTATGAGAAGACATGGATGAATCTTAAATGAATATTGCTAAGGGAAAAGAGACAGTATGTAAAGGACTCCAATTATACGACATTCTGGATAAGGCAAAACTATACAGGTGGTAAACATATCAATGGTTACATCCAAGAGGAGGGAACAGGGTTAAATAGGTAAAGCAAAGGGGAATGCATGCCATTACACATTTGTCAAAATCCATAAAAGGTTTCAGCACGAAGTCTTAATACATGCAAATTTCAAAAAAATCATGCAGGAAATTGGGAGAGTCCCAAGATGAACTGCAAAATATGACAAAACAATAATGTATTACAAATGTACGGAACAACCTCACTGAAGGGGTTGGGGTGAATGTCCCTGACTTAATTAACTTTTAAATGAGTGAAATCTATAATATAAGCCTAAAGGCAAAAGAAAACTATACATAAGCACTGTGCTCCAACTGATAAAGTTGTTCCCCATGGGAGTGCAGGTTATGATACTGCTACACATGTATACTGGAACTGAACAATTAAGTAAATTGTTGGTGGATTATGGGATCCAAGTTTCTCAGTGTTGGAGTGGGAAGTTACAGATATGCAAGGGGAAGAGGCTAGAACATGTAGTAATGAATCAGAGTTGGAGACATCAGTGTGAACTCATGTTTACCTTAAAACGGTTAGAGATGGCTACATACAGATATATTTATAGATATGTATATATACACATTACTATACACATATATTTCCTTGTTCTATTGGCCAAGAGGATCCATAAACAACAGCATTCAGCAGCAGTGAATACACCTAGCACCCAGATCTCAGAACTTAACATTCTTCACCTTAAAAAATCAGTACTCTTTGGAGAAATGATTTATTCTATGTCTGAGGCAAGAAATACACAACATGAGCTTTGATCATCTTGTAGCACCAGAACATAAAGAAGTACTTTTTTAAAAAAAAGTACACAATGATGGAAGTATGTCAAAGGGACACGGGAGCCAAATGAAAGACCTCCCAAAGCCCAAGGCTGAATGAATTTGAGCAACAAAAAAAGTAGTACTGGATTATAACCTGAAGTTTAAAATAAATATCCATAAGTCCATACTGGAAAAAAATCATTAAATAAATAAATGTAACAAGGCACAAATCTCCTGTGCAGTACAATTCCAAATAATGTGCATGGATACTTCACCCTCAAGGACGGAGAGCAAAGCTTCCCACTCCTTATGTACGGGCTGCAACAGTGACTTCATTTCTAAGACTGCAGTATGGAAAGAGGAAAAAAGAGGAACTTTACAGCAGAGAGTCTTGACACACACTATACACACGACCTCAGCCAGCTGATCAAAGTCAACACTAACAGTGACAAATATGTTGATCATAAGTACACTTGGTAAAATGTGATTTTTATGGCAATTTACCTCTATGGTTTTCCTTCCAAGAACACATAACCCCAAACTAATCATGAGAAAAACATCAGACAAATCTCAATTGAGGGACATTATATAAACTATTTGATCAATACTCATCAAAACTGTCAAAGTCATTAAACAGGCACATGAAAAGATGCTCCACATCACTAATTATTAGAGAAATGCAAATCAAAACTATTTACAATGAGGCATCATCTCACACTGGTCAGAGTGGTCATCATTAAAAAATCTACAAATAACAAATGCTGGAGAGGGTGTGGAGAAAAGGGAACCCTCCTACATTTTTGGAGCCATTGTAAATTGATGCAGCCACTATGGAGAACAGTATGGAGGTTCCTCAGAAAACTAAAAATAGAGTTCTCTATGACCCTGCAATCCCATTCCTGGGCATATATCCCACCAAAACTATAATTCAAAATGGTACATGCACTCCTGTATTCACAGCAGCACTATGCACAATAGCCAAGACATGGAAACAACCTAAATGTCCACCGACAGATGAATGGATAAAGAAGATGTGGTACATTAATACAATGGAATAGCACTCAGCCATAAAAAAGAATGAAACAATGCCATTTGCAGCCACATGGATGGACCCAGAGATTATCATACTAAGTGAGGTAAGTCAGAAAGAGAAAGACAAATACCATATGATATCACTTATATGTGGAATTTAAAGTATGACACAAATACACTTATCTACAAAACAGAAACAGACTCACAGACATAGAGAACAGACTTCTGATTGCCACTGAATAGAAAGGGGGAAGGAGACGGATGGACTGAGAATTTGGGGTTTGTAGATACAAACTATTACCTTTATAATGGATAAACAATAAGGTTATCCATATAAACTTACAGATATAAACTATTACAAATAGTTGGTAGATACAAACTATTACATTTAGAATGGATAAACAATAAGTTTATCCATATAAACTTATAAACTTTATAAACTTCTAAAGTTCCTACTGTATAACACAGGGAACTATATTCAATATCCTGTGATAAAACATAATGGAAAAGAATATGAAAAAGAAAGTTATATATATATATATATATATATATATATATACACATATATATACCTGAATCACTTTGCTGTACAGCAGAAATTAACACATTGTAAATCAACTATACTTCAATAAAACAAATATTTAAAAAACCCACAAAGTGTGAGGGAAGGGAATCAAAATGCAAACCTTTTAGAATGTGTTTGAACTTTAAGGACTACCTGTTTAAAACAAGTAGGTATAGTTATATAGGTCGACATATATGAACACCATGGTAACCACAAATGAAAAACCTACAATAGATGACACAAAAACAAAAAGAAAGTAACACAAGCATACCAGTAAAGAAATTCATCAAACCACAAGGGAAGAAACTATAAGAAAAAGAAAAGAACAGGAAAGAACTACAAAAACAACCAGAAAACAAGTAACAAAATGTCAGTAAGTTATCAATAATCACTTTAAGTGTCCTTGTACTAAAATCTCCAATTAAAAGACACAGGGTGCCTGATTGGATAAAAAACAAAACCCATCTATATGCTGCTTACAAGAGACTCATTTCAGAACTAAAAACCCAGACTGAGAATGAGGGGATGGATAAAGATATTTCATGCAAATAGAAATAATGAGAAAGCAGGGGTAGCAATACTCAGATCACACAAAATAGACTTTAAAACAAAGTCTATAACAAAAGACAAAGAAGGGCATTATATACTGATAAAGGGATCAATACAGAAGAGGATATTATACCTGTTAACATAAATTTGCCCAAAACATGAACACCTAAATATAAAAAGCAAACATTAATAGACATAAAGAGAGTAACTGACAACAATACAGTAACAGTAAGGGACTTTAACACACCACTTACATCAATGAACAGATCATCCAGACAGAAAATTAGTAAGGCAGCAGTGGTCTTAAATGACAATACATCAACTGAACTTAATAGATATCTATCGAACATTCCATGCAAAAACAGCAGAATACACCTTCTTTTCAAATGCAGATGGAACATTCTCAAAGACAGATCACATGCTAGTCCAAAAAACAAGTCTCAAGTCCCTCAAAAGATTAAAAATAGAATTATCATATGATCCAGCTATCCCGCTTTCAGGTATATACACAAAATAATTGAAAGTGGGAACTAAAACAGAAATCTGCATACTCAAGCTCACAGCAATACTACTCACCACAGCAAATAGGTGGAAGTAACCCAACTGTCCATCAATGTGACACCTGGAGAAACAAAATGTGGCCCATCCATACAATGGAATGTTACTTAGCCTTAAAAAGGAAGTAAACTCTGACCTATCCTACAACATGAATGAACACTGAGGACACTGTTAGGTGAAAACAGCCAGTCACAAAAGGAAAAATAGTGTGTAATTCCACTTACGTAAAGTACCCCAAGTAATAAAATTCATAGAGCCAGAAAGAATGGTCAATGCCAGGAGATGAGGGGAGGGTGAAATGGGAAGTTGAGATTTAATCTGAACAGAGTTTCAGTTTTGCAAGATGAAAAAGTCTGAAGTGGCTGCACAAAACTGTGAGTATACCTAACACTACTGAACTGTACACTTAAAAATGGTTAAGATGGTAAATTATGTTACATGTGTTTTACAATTAAAAGAATATAAATAAATATCAAGCATTTTTTTTTCTGACCACAACAGTACAAAATCAGAAATAATTTACAGGAAGAAAAATGGGAAAAGCACAAACATGTGGAGACTAAACAATATGCTACTAAAACACCAAAGGATCAATGAAAAAAGCAAAGAAGAAATCAAAAAATACCTGAAGACAAATACAAATGGAAACACGACTTTCCAGAAACTACGCAATGCAGCAAAAGCAGTTATAAGAAAGAAGTTTTCCTGCTTCAGGAAACAAGGAAAATTTCAGAAATTTTTTCCTGAAACTACTTCAGGAAACAAGAAAAATTTCAAATAATCAACCTAACCTTCCTTCTAAAGGAATTTAAAAAACAACAAACAATACACAAAGTTCACAGAAGGAAGAAAATTATAGAGATAAGAGAAGAAATAAATAAAATGGAGACCAAAAAGATAGAAAAGGTCAATAAAACTAAGAGCTTATTCTTTGAAAATATACACAAAATTGATAAACCTTTAGGCAGGATCATAAAGAAGTGAGAGAGGACTCAAATAAACAACATAAGAAATGGAAGCGGAGAAACAACAACCAATACCACAGAGATTTAAAAAAATCATGAGATGTGGCACATATATACAATGGAATATTACTCAGCCAGAAAAAGAAACAAAATTGAGTTATCAGTTTTGAGGTGAGGTGGTTGGACCTAGAGTCTGTCATACAGAGTGAAGTAAGTCAGAAAGAGAAAAACAGGGCTTCCCTGGTGGTGCAGTGGTTGAGAGTCCGCCTGCCGATGCAGGGGACATGGGTTCGTGCCCCGGTCTGGGAAGATCCCACATGCCGCGGAGCGGCTCGGCCCGTGAGCCATGGCCGCTGGGCCTGCGCGTCCGGAGCCTGTGCTCCGCAACGGGAGAGGCCACAACAGTGAGAGGCCCGCGAACCACCAAAAAAAAAATAAATAAATAAAAAGAAAGAGAAAAACAAATACCGTATGCTAACACATATATATGGAATCTAAGAAAAACCAAAATGGTACTGATGAACACAGCTGCAGAGCAGGAATAAAGATGCAGACATAGAGAATGGACTTGAGGACATGGGGTGGGAGGGGGAAGCTGGGGCAAAGTGAGAGTAGCATCGACATATATACATTACCGAATGTAAAATAGTTAGCTAGTGGGAAGCAGCAGCATAGCACAGGGAGATCGGCTCGGTTCTTTGCGATGACCTAAAGGGGTGGGATAGGGAGGATGGAAGGGAGGCTCAGAGGGGAGGGGATATGGAGACATATGCATGCATATGGCTGATTCTCTTTGGTGTACAAAAGAAATGAACACCATATTGTGAAGCAATTATACTCCAATAAAGATCTAGTAAAAAAATCATAAGAGAATACAGTTATAAGCCAAAATATTGTATAACCTAGAAGAAATGGACAAATTTCTACAAACATACAACCTTCCAAGACTGAATCAGGAAGAAACAGACAATGTGAGCAGACCAATCACTAGCAGTGAAACTGAATTTGTAATTAAAAACAAAATTCTCAGCAAACAAAAGTGCAGGACTGGATAGCTTCACAGGGGCATTCCACCAGATAAAGGAGAGCTCTATCCTTCTCAAACTATTCCAGAAAGTTGAGAGGATACAACACTCCCAAATACATTCTATGAGGTCACTATTACCCTGATACCAAAACCAGACAAAGGCACTGCAAAAAAAGAAAAGTATAGGGCAATATCTCTAATGAGTATAGATGCAAAAATCCTCAACAAAATATTAGCAAATTGAATTCAACAATATATAAAAAAGATCCAACACCATGATGAAATGAAATTTATTCCAGGAAAGCAAGGATGGTTCAATATTCACAATTCAACCAATGTAATATACTACATTAACAAAAGGAAGGATAAAAATCACAGGATCATCTCAATACACACAGAAAAAGCATTTGACAAAATTCATCATCCATTCATGATAAAAACGCTCATCAACGTTGATACAGAGGAAACATATCTCAACATAATAAAGGCCATTATGACAAACCCACAGCTAACATCATACTAATGGTGAAAAGCTGAAAGCCTTTCCTCTAAAATCAGGAAAAAACCAAGGATGTCCATTCTCGCCAATTCTATTTAACATGGTAATGGAAGTCCTAGCCACAGCAATAAGACAAGCAAAAGAAATAAAAGGCATCCAAATTATGAGGGAAGAAGTAAAAGAGTCACTATTTGTAGATTACATGATACTATATACAGAAAACCCTAAAGTCCCCGCCAAAAACTATTAGAACTAATAAATGAATTCAGTAAAGTTTCAGGATACAAGATTAACAGACAGAAATCTGTTGCTTTTCTCTACACCAATAACGAATTATCAGAAAGAGAAATTAAGGAAACAATCCCATTTATAATCACATCAAAACAAATAAAATATCTCAGAATAAACTTCATCAAGGAGGTGAAAGACCTATACGCTGAAAACTATAAAATACTGATGAAGAAATGTAAAAATGATACAAAGAAATGGAAAGGTATCCTATGTTCTTGGATTGGAAGAATTAATAACATTAAAATGTCCATACTAACCAAAGCAATCTACAGATTTAATGTAATCCTGTCAAAACACCCATGACATTTTTCACAAACTACAACAAATAATCCTCAAATTTACATGGACCACCAAAGACACCAAATTGCCAAAGAATCTTGAGAAAAAAGAGGTGAGCTGGAAGTATCATGCTCCCTGACTTCAGACTATACTACAAAGCTACAGTAATTAAGAGAGTATGGTACTGGCACAAAAACAGACACATAGATGAAAGAGAATAGAGAGCCCAGAAATAAACCCATGCACTTACAGTCAGTTCATCTACAATAAAGTAGATAAGAATATACAATGGAGTCGATTCAACAAGTGGTGCTGAGAAAACTAGACAGCTACATGTAAAAGAATGAGATTAGAACATTTCCTCACATCGTGTACAAAAATAAACTCAAAATGGATTAAAGACTTAAATGTAAGACCTGAAACCATAAAAGTCCTAGAAGAGAACATAGGCAGAACACTCTTTGACATAAACTGTAGCAATATTTTTTTGGATCTGTCTCCTAAGGCAAAAGAAACAAAAGCAAAAAAAAACCCAAATAGGATCAAAATAAACTTAAAAGCTTTTGCACAGCAAAGAAACCATCTACAAAATGGAAAGACAACCTAATTAATGGGAGGAATATTTTCAAATGATATTAATGATAAGGGGTTATTATCCAAAATACATAAACAGCTCATAAAACTCACTATCAAACAAACAAAGAACCCAATTAAAGAATGGGCAGAAGACCTGAATAGACTTTTTTTTCAAAGAAGCTACACAGACAGCCAACAGGCACATGAAAAAGATACTCAGTATTGTTAATCATCAGAGAAATGCAAGTCAATACCACAATGAGTTATCCTCTCACACCTGTCAAAATGGCTATCATCAAAGAGTCTACAAATAACAAATGCTGGTGAGGAAATGGAGTAAAGAGAACCCTAGCACACTGTTGGTGGAATTGTAAATTGGTGCAGCCACTGTGGAAAACAGTATGGAGGTTCCTCAAAAAACTAAAAATAGAACTACCATATGATCCAGCAATTCCACTGCTGTGTATATATATCCAAAGAAAATAAAAATACTAATTCCAAAAGATACATGCACCCCAATGTTCATAGCAGCATTATTTATAATAGCCAAGATAGGGAAGCAACCTAAACGTCCACTAATAGATGAATGGATAAAGAAGATGTGGTATATATATGAAATATTGCCATCTGCAGCAACATGGATGGACCTAGAGAGTATAATGCTTAGTGATTTGTCAGACAGAGAAAGATAAATACTCCTTGTTAGCATTTATATGTAGAATCTAAAAAATAAAACAAACAAATGGATATTAAAAAAAAGAAACAGACTCACAGATATAGAGAACAAACTAGTGGTTACTACTGGGGAGAAGGGCAGGGGAGGGGGAGAGAGAAGTATGTGATGAACACAAGGGTCCCCAACTCCCGGTCTGCAACCTGTTAGGAACCGGGCCACACAGCTGGAGGTGAGCGGTGGTCAAGCGAGCAAAGCTTCATCGCTAGCATTACCACCTGAACCATTCCCTCCCACCCCCACCCCCGTCCATGGAAAACCTGTCTTCTACAAAACCGGTCCCTGGTGTCAAAAAGGTTGGGGACCGCTGGATTAACAGATACAAACTACTGTATACAAAATAAATAAGCAAAAAGGATATAGTGTACAGCACAGGGAAATATAGCCATTATTTTATAATAACTTTAAATGGAGTATAATCTGTAAAAATACTGAATCTCCACACTGTACACCTGAAATTAATATACTATAGTAAATCAACTATGATTCAATAAAAAGCAAACACATACATACAAACATACAATGAGAAAACTCCCTGATAGGACTTGTATAGGTATTATGGGGACACTGCAGGGAGTGACTGTGCCAGCAGGAGGGCTTCATGGGGAAGGTTTTGAAAAGTTAAAAATCAGATATATTCGAGGAAGGAAGGGCAAGTGTGGTAAAGAAGAAAATGACTGGGAAAGGTGAAGGAACAGAAGATAACATAACTTGCTTGGGGTACAGAAGGAAGTTGAAGACAGATGAAGGAAGAGGTAGTGACAGAAGGGAAAAATAGACAAGGACTGTGTGAGGCCAGGTCCCCTGCAACAACAAATTTCAATTTTACTCTGCAGTTGATTAGGAGACATTCACCTGAGAAGAGCGTGTTCAAGTTTTGATCTTGGAAAGCTCACTCTAGCATGGATTAGAGAAGGAAGAAGGAGAGAAACTAGAGGCCACAGAAGACTGAGACACTAACAGAGGCAAGGGAGAATAACTGGAGCATGGATTGACAAGGAAGTAGTGAATGGAGGAGGGGCAGAGGTCAGCACCTGCTAAAATGCCTGAAGCAGGTCACAAATTCTACTCCATGATCTCTTCCAAAATGAAATTTTTCCCAACGTCTCAACCTCTTGAGCTATTAAAAGCCAATTCAGTGTATCAGTTATATTGATAAAATTCTAATTAGCACCAGAGCCTTGTGATTGGAAAGGAAGGGATATGCCTCCGAACATCAGCTCATTCAAATTTCCCTTTACTACAACACACCTGGCAGGAGTTTCAAAATGGTGCTTGCCCTCATGTTCTTGGGAGTGACTGCCTATCTACAAAATGTTGGATAGGACACTCTTGTTTATGACCATGCTGCTTGGTCTTTCTTCTCAGTTGATTACAATTCCTGTGCAACTAATAACCTTGTGATTCATCTGTCTCCTACATCCCCAGGACCAGACCAACTCTCTTTATCCCAATGAGATCCAATTGCAGAGCACACCACTTTACTGAGTGTCTGGTGGCAGCTTGGACAAAAGGCTAAACCCTCATGTAGGAAATGTTTAACTACTCAGAGGAAAGTGAGAAGAACAGACTGGGCACTCACTGTCTGAATATTTAGTGGGGATGGAAATGTTCCAAATCATCCCTCCACCAAGAGTCCAATGAATGAAGAAATAATCCAGGATTATTTTAGATGGGGAATGTGGTAATGATTCCACCTCCAAGATTCTAGTATTCATTCATCTCAGAAATAATTACTGAGCCCTGCAATGTGCCAGGGCCTCTACTGTGTACTGTGTGGGCGCCTCTAGAGGAGGGGTCCTAAGGAATGATGGACAGTAGAAGGCAGTTCGCATACTCGCATCACAGCTCTCTGAGGGCACACCAAGTACCACTCATACCTCTTGCGGAATATAGGTCTGGCTGGGACCACCAGGCCGATTAGGGCAGAGGCCTGATGGATACTCCTGGCTCTCAGGGTGGAGGAGATTCTCAGATCAGAGACTCTGATGCCCTAGGATCCTGGCATGTAGGAGCAGAGAGACCCTTCTACTCTCAAAGGCCTGCAAGGGAGATGAATCACTGACCCGCAAGGTTCTGATCTCCTGGACTCTGGGAAGAAGCCAACAAGAGTATGCCCTTCCCCTCCCCTGACTCTCTTCACCTGCAACAGTTCCCCTCCCTCCTAGAGAGCCTTCTCTCTCTTCTCTACCTCTTAATCCACCCAGATGCAACTCAAACAGCACTTCCTCCATAAAGCATTTCTGATAACCCAAGGCAGATTCAGATGCTCCATCCTCTGTGCTCACACAATTCCTGTATGTCATGGAGATGGTGGCACTGTAGCTTAAAGAATGGGTCGTACCCTGGAAGAATTTTGTACACGAAATACATATAAGGGCCAGTCACAGTGTGAATTTTGGGAGGAGTGAATACAGTCACTTAGTTATTCACTCACTCAACATATATTATTGAACTCTGACTAGATTCCAGGCTCAGTGCTCAGTGTTGAGAATTCAATCAGGAGCCTTACTGACATGCTCCTGAACTACACAAAGAGGCAGGCTAGGGAACAAGCCCTGGTCCCTCTCACACGAACACACTTGTTTTCAGAAAACAATGATCTGCTGCATTGGCAACTGCAGCATCTGTCATTTTGACCTGCTGGTTCAATCTCAGGAAAAGAACTGGGATTTAATAGCAGATTAGTAGCGAGAGCCTATAGGATTTGCATACGGCAGAGAGAACCACAATCTCTATCTTATTTTTATATACAAATGAGGTTTTTTCTTTTCTGCTCTTGCTACAAGATAGATAACAACCTTTTTAGAAATTGTATATCTCTGGAGCTAACAGTAGGATATATTTTTCTGGATTTCTTTCCATTTATTTCTCCACAGAAAGAAATGTTTCCAAAAGAAGAAAATCTCCTGATCAGTTACATAGCCCATGGAAATACTGATGAGCTAGATTATTTTGATCAAGTTGAATGCCACAGTGTTTATCAGTTAGAGAAAAAAAAAAGATTATTTGAAAGTGGCCTCTCTTTAAGAAAATACAGAGAAGGGATTTTCAGATATTCATGTCATTTTCCAGGGCTGTAGTCCCCCATATTTGAGTGGTTCTGACCTCAGCTTAATTTTGTTATAGCTGTTCTCAGCCTCCTGCTCAATGAGTTTTATGACTTCTTAACCTTCAATTAAGTGAACTAAACGTATTTTCTTGTGAGGAACGTGTGATGCTCTCCGGAGTAAGGGGTTGTTCCCTGGAGAAGCAGAAAATGGTCAGAGGGTGAGAGGCTGTGGGTCTAAGAACCCAGAAGCCAACCTTGCCAGGTTGGGGGGTGGGGGGTGGTTAGAGGTCACCAACCACAGCCCTGTGAAGGACTAGGCTCAGATTGGAGAGGGAACCATCTGGAGACTCTCATCCTTCATTTATCTGACAAACACATTCTGAGAGGTCCCAGAGGCCACTGGCCCCAGTGGGGAACAATACAGTCTACTGTCTCATGCAGGAGACAGATAAGGATCTGGAGGATCTCTAATGTGCCACGACCACAAGAGAAATGAGCTCAGGGTGGGGCGGGGCGGGGGGTGCAGTGAATGGTAGAAGGAAGAGAGAATACTTGGATAAACCTCAAAGGGCAAGTGGAAGTGAGCCAGGTGATCAGAGTTCAAGGCATTGCATAGAGACAGGGAGCAGCATCCATGTGCAAAAACGTGGGATGGGAATGGTTCACACAAACTGCTGGTCACTCTGCCTGACAGGGTTAGTGGGGGCTTAAGGAGTGCAGGGCATAAAGGGGCCTGACGGTACCTATTAACACTATGCTTCGACTTTATTAGGAAAAACCAACAATCCATTCTAGTCTCTCTGGATGAACCTGGGAAAGTTACTCCACCTCTCAGAGCCTCAGTTTCCTCATCTGCAATTTGGAGATAACAGTAGCAGCCACCTCATAGCATTGTGAATGCAAAGTAATCACCGCAATACTCACAGTCCTGCCCTCGTAGACTTTACACCCTAGTAAATGACACCTTCCATCAGTCAAGTGACGAGCATAGTTTAAATCCTGAAAACATGATAACTGTTCTCTCTCTTTTAAAAATAAAAAACATGGGCTTCCCTGGTGGCGCAGTGGTTGGGAGTCCGCCTGCCGATGCAGGGGACACAGGTTCGTGCCCCGGTCCAGGAAGATCCCACATGCCGCGGGGCGGCTGGGCCCGTGAGCCATGGCCGCTGAGCCTGCGCGTCCGGAGCCTGTGCTCCGCAACGGGAGAGGCCACAGCAGTGAGAGGCCCGCGTACCGCAAAAAAAAAAAAAAAAGAAATAAAATAAAATAAAAAACTTTTTGCCACCATCATCATCATTGTCACTCTTTGGCTTTTCTCAATAGAGAATGTTCTTTCTACCAATCTGCATTTTCTGGGGACTCATAATAGAACCTTGTGTAAAAGCCAAACAGATTATTCTAGCTTTTCAAAATCATGCTCCAGTGTAAAGGTTTGCCTTATGTGACTATTCAGTGATAATTAGAAAGCACATTTATTTCTCTTTTAATTGGTAAATAAAAGACATCCCATGGGGAGAGACATGAATGACATAGATAGTAAAACTATTTTCTACAAGAAAACCAACCTCTATAAATTAACAAGGAAATTAAATGGACTAGAAAGAACTTCCTATGTTCCCTGAGTTTTAAGGAAATAGTCCATCCATCTGATACTAATCAAAGTTATAAATAGAATATTAGCAAACCAAATCCAGCATTGAGTTTAAAAAGTGAAAACTGATGTCAGTGCCAGAATGATTTCATATTAGGAAATGTATTAATATAACTAATCACATCAACATATAAGAGGAAATGACTGTTTTGATGATACGGGAACAGCTTCCATAGAGTGATTAAGAGAGAAGCTCTGACTGCAGTGGGCCCAAGAATGAATTAGATGATGAAGTGGAGACAGCAGTTATAGAAGAGTCTTTCAAGGTTTGCTAGAAACAAACACAGGAAAGAGAGATGGGGTGGTAACTTAAGACAAGGCCACAGAAACAAAGGCTAGTGTATGGCGGGGGGAATGTCTTTTAAGGTGTCTAATATTAGAACACATTTATAGCCTCCAAGAAAGGAGATAATGTAGGGGGAACATGTAAATATTAGAAAAGGAAAAAAAAAGAGGTGAACTACCCAACTATCCATGAGTTACTTGCATAAGTGGTTAAGAGCTCAGACTCTACAGCCAGATTGATGGGGGTGAATCCTGTCCCCATCATTTACTAGCTGTGTGATCTTGTACCACCTCTCTGTACCTCACCTATAAAATGAAAATAATAATGGTGCCTTCCTCACAGAGTTACTATAAGGATTAAATGAATCAATATTTATAAAATGCTTAGAACAGTGCCTGATGGTGTGTTAAATAAGATAAATAAGATCAAGGTATTCTACTTAGTATAGAATACTTAGTACATAAGCATAATACTTAATACCAAATATAGAAGAGATATTAAATGTCTATATTGTATTATATGTATTATTTCTTTTTGACTGGGTATGTAAAGAAGCATGGAAATAAGGAATTCAGAGGATGTCAGACAATTAGAGGACAGATGAGATCAAGAGTTGCTGACGTCATCCATCTGCACCATCAAAAAGATGATGAGTCAGCCAGAAATCCCCAAATTCTATTTTGCCCCAGGATGACCCCTGACCATTATAACAAGATAAGGAAGAGGTATAGGGGAAGAAGGAGGTACACAAACCAGAGTAGGGTCCAGATGAGGAGAGAGTCCAAGAGAACAAGGTTTGAAACAGAACTTCATACTTTGTTCTGTATACTTCAGTATTACTTGAACCTATTACAACAAAATGTATTAATGTAATATTTAGGAACTTAAAAAAATTTTCAACTGTAAGATGTTACCATCAGGGGAAACTGAGTAAAAGGTACATGGGATCTCCCTGTATTATTATGTACAACTGCATGTAATCTATATATACCAAAAACTTCAATTAAAAAAAGAATAATAAAGAAGAACGTGCTTGAAATCTAATGTTACATTATCTTCCTCACTCTGATTCCAGCCACCACTGCAGAGAGGGCCAGACGAGCATGTGTTTTATACACAGAAATTAAAATGATGACAAAAGGCACATTTCTTTCTGTACATGTGGTGATGTGCAAAGGGAAAAGCTGGTGGACAGGCCCTCTCTTGTCAGAGTATCCTTTGCTTTGGACTCTTTCCCATGGTCTTTCCTCAGTTTCATAGCTCAGAATCCTGGCATTGTCAGTGCACCAAGAACAGGCCCAACACATCTGCAAAAGAACCCATGACTTCAGGACAGCCTTGTAGCTAAGAACATGGGTTTTGTCAAAAGGCAGTCTTGAGTTTAAATCTCTCTGCTGTCACTAACTCTGCAGCTCTGGGCAATTTTCTTAGCCTCTCTGGGCCTCTGTTTCCTCCTCTGTAATAATTAGATTATAAAAGTACCACCTTATTTGGAAGATGAAGTGTCATGGAAACTTCAAGATAAACATAGTGGACTGAACAAGTACACTGATGGCTACCTCCACCCAAAACTAAAAATAATAGTTAAGGAATAAAAGAAGTATGATGTGCAAGGCTAAAGAGAACAGAGAGTAGGTAAAAAGGGAGAGAGACATCAACAATATTTGTATTACACAGAACACTGTTGAAGGAAAGTAACAAACTGGATTGGACAGAGAAGAAAGTGAAACCTCAAAGTATCTAGAAGAAATCTTAGCAATTCGAAGTTCTTTTTTTTAAATGCAATCTAAGACCTAAAGAAGGACAGCAATTTGTCCAAGGAGACATGGCAGTTAGTCAGAGCCGGAACTAGATCTACTTTCTGACCCAAATCCTAACGCTTTGCCATTAGGCATTTCTTCTTCCTCAATTTGATATCTAAGAGGTTTTTCCAGTGTGCTGACCAAGGTCAGGATTTTCTTTTTCTGTTTGTAGTTTTAGGGACCTGAGGAGGAAATAAGGGTCACTGAGATGGGAAGGAAGGAAGAGGTCATGGGAACCAGGTGGGGCACCAGGGTACCTTCTGTGGCCAAACAGCATTTTGCATTCTAGCTGTTTGATTTTTCCAGAAAGTATCTGTAAAGGCAGAGAAGCACTGCAGAAGACACCTACACAAAGGAGGCTGCTCTTGATGTTTTAAAACTAGCAGAGGTTCAGAATTAATTTGCTGCTTCTCTGGTCCCAGGTGACGGCACTGCTGGAAGCCTGAATGAAGTTCAGCAAATTAATCTTGCATATTTATGGGTCTTCAATGCTGTATACACAGCATTCCTGATGCTGATTACTGTCTCAGTCAGTGCAGGGGGGATTTGTTTTATAATGATTTCAATTACAGATAACTGTTATACCCAGAATCACACATCAGCTACTTGTAAACTAGAATGTGATATTACACCTGCAGCCGAGGGCCAAGAGCTGCCCAGAACATGCTTTTAATTTACAGCTGATGATAAAACAGCTCTGTTTCTAGAGGAAGTTCTGTTCGTCCTATGTTTTGTGTGCTTTCCTGTTGGTCCTGTCCCTGCTTTGGATTTGGAATCACACAGAAATGACAGCACTGCTGCCTTATGCCCCTTCCCTGTTTTCTTTTGGGAATAAGCAGCATTTGAATACTGTTATTTGGTACGCGAAGTTGAGCAGAGGGAAATGACCCAGCAATCCTGACACCCTCAAAATGAGTTCCCAGCATTGTATAATAGGTTCCTGGCTTCCTGCAAGTGACCTGGGAGGATGCCTATGTGGAATACAAAGACCAGAAACACCAGGGGGCGCTGCAGGGAGACACAGGGCCATCAGGCATCCATCCAGGCTGCCTGAGTAATGAAGGCCTTTTCACTCTGCCACACTCGGGCATCTGAAAGCCAGTCCTCTTCTACTCAAGCCATCAGTGTGTGTGTAGCCAAGGGCAGCGCTCTAAGCATCTCAATTTGTGATAGACCAATATTTCCATCAAGTGGTGGTCCCACCGTGGAGGGCTAGAGCATCACAGCTGGAGAGGATCAGACGCAAGCTAAGCCTGACCTCTTATTCCACTGGGTGGAAACTGAAGTCCAGAGAGGGCTGAGCTCTCCTCCAGGTCACAGAGAATTGGATTCTCATCTCAGAAAAGAATCAGACATCAATGCTCTCAGTTCAGTGATTAAATTTAGAAACGCATTATTTCTATTTTCTCGCTCGTTCCTCACATTTTTGTCTCTGAAAAGGCAAAATGTTTCTGAACTTGTTCCTACAGTCACACCTTCCAGCTCTTACATTTTTCCACAAAATCCCATCTTGAATAATGCCATACTGCTGGGTTCTCTTTTACAAACCTGGTGGTCAGCACTATCGCTGTCCCACCTCACTAACGATGGTTTGCAGTAAAGCAGAGAAGCAGAGAGGCAGCCCCACGACACTGTACATCTACAGAACAAATTCGTCTCCCCTCTTCTGCCTTGCCTAGGTTAGACCCAGCACATATCGGCCTAACACCTCTCAGTCTTTGTCTTTCCAGTCCAGAGTACTCCCTGTGTTTCCCATGCCGGGGCCCTGGCATGAATCCCTCACACTAATGTGATTTTAATTTTTATGAAGAGAAACAATGTATTGTTGATATTTGTGGGAATCCCCATAGAAACCACCAAGTTTACATTCTCACTGGCCCCTGACTATAAAACAAAGTTACCTTTTCTTAAAAAACTCAAATCATTACAATTCATAAGCCCCACTTAATGGGGCAAATCCCCAGCAATTTCTCCAAGCTCTTCCTCTGAAACCTGCTGGTCTGGCCAGACATAGCTGCCTCTTCCCCTTGGGGGAATCCCAACTTCAGCGGGAAAGCCCTGTGCTTTCTAATTTCGCAAAGCACAGCTGAGATGTTAACAAGACAGCACAGGTTCAAAGAAGCATAACTTCTTCCTGAAAGGTAACTATGCTCTCCTTGAGCTGGCCATTCTAAAGGCCCACGGGCGTTCTCTCTCACTCAGGATGCCTACGGCAGCCAGTCCTGGCCTATCTCCTAGACTGACCCAGATGGCAGGGCCCAACTCACTGCCTTCAGCAGGAAGCTCCAAGCATCTTCATACCCATAGCCTCCCCAACACTCTCTTCCCTCCTGACTCCAAATTAAGGAAGTCCTTCCACACTCCCATCTAACGCCAGTGTCTTTCCTGCTCTAGAATTAACTTCTCAGGTTGACAGGGGAAACCTCAATTTCCTCAGGAGGAAACCCACAACCGTACCCCGGAAAAAAGGGCCATAATAGTCATAATAGGTATACTTAGCAACATGTGGCCTTTTACTAGACGAAATAACAGCATGAGACGCACCAAGGGTCCCATCTGCCCTGCCCAAGCCTGATCCCAGGCCTCTTCACCATCTTTCCTCACCAGGAGATGAGTTGACACCTGCACCCCCGCCCCCTTGTCTGGCTCGAGCTGCCCTTCTTCTGTGAGCAGATGCTGGAATATGAAGACTGTGTTTTCTAAGAACATGCATGGGCAGGCCAAATCCGGAGGTAAGAGCAAAGCAAAATGAAATATTTAAAATAGGTCTCTTACCTCTTCGGGGACAAAACACACTGTCAGCTGCCTTCTCAGAACAAAACACTTCCCATCTCAGTCTGCGGCACTTCCACTTGGCTCTCTGCTGCATGTGGGGCTTCTCCAAGGAAAATGAGGGATTACTATTGTCCTACATCTGCATGACTGAAAGGCTCTCACCAAAGAGACAGTCCTCCAAGAACGTTAAGAGGTTCAATTCCAAAAACGAAGGGCAGCATTCATCCAGAAATGTTCAAACTGTCTTCAACTCCGCAAATGGTAGAATTTCTAGCTTCTAAAAAAAGTTTAGTGTCTGTCAGACTTCCTGCTGCCTTCAGATGACAAGCTCAACGCTGTCACATAGAGATCCCAACATGGATGTATCTAGGCTCTTTAGTCCAAAGGGGTTGCCGGAAATGCAGCTGTGTGTTAAAAAAAAAAAAAATGAGGTCACAAGAATGGCAGGGACACAGCAGGCACAGGTATTAAAGCGCAGGTTTTGGTAAACTGAAGTCCTTAAGGAAAAACAGTATAATAAATCTGATGGCCCATTTTGGTAATCATTTCATGACGTATGTGAGTCAAACATTATGCTGTACACCTGAGATTTACACAGCACTGTATGTCAATTATATCTCAATAAAACTAGAAGAAAAAAGAGAGAGAAAGACCAGGATTCAACGATTATTCCTAATGTTACAAATGTTAGGAAGATGCTCACTTCATTTAAAAACATAGGAGAGTCAAATCTCATCATCAGGACCACACAGCCCTCTGATTTGGGTCAAGAACCACCCTGTGAGCTCCACTTCTGTTTCCCCTGGATACCACTATGACCCCTGGGCAGTGCCACGTAGCTAGACATAGCTGTGGCCTCTGAGGGCTCCAATGCCTTGCACAGACCCGGCTGCCATTTCTAAGTGGATGTTGCCCTCTGAGTGTTTCCTGCGGTACTCAACATGGCACAGGGGTTATGAAGTCAGCAGGGCTTCATACGCTTTCACAGGGGTCCAGGAACAGTGTTCCTTGGTCACCTCCTTTTCAGACTCATCTCTGGCTCGCCACTCACCACAGAACTTAAAGTCATGATGAAGGAGAAAGCCTTGCACTTCTCAAGTTGGCCCTGCCTGGTTCCTTCTGCCTTCAGGATGAGTTTTCTCCAAGAGTCTCCTCAGCCCCTCAGGAAGAGAGAGTTTTAGCCAGTTCACCTAGCAATCTAGCAGCCATGCCGACATGAGACCGATGGCCAGTGGACCTTAAGCTCCCATGCTCCACAGACACATCTCATAGATGATACACCAGCATGGAGCATGGGGCTGCTGTGTTTGTCCTTTGCAGTCACCCAAAACGTTTCAAGCTCAATGACCACCCACTCTTGGTGTTAGCGACCATGTCTATCTCAGAACATGACATAAGCTGGCTGAATGGAATGCTCCTTGAGAAGTCCAGAACAGTTGGAAGAGGGGAGGCTGACTGCTGGATGCCCCTTCTGCCAACAGTTAGGACTGCTTCCCTCAGGATCCTGTGGCCGGGAGGTGGGGGTGGGGAACAGGTCATTCTTCCCTTCCTCTTTTCTGCTGATTCTCTGTGGGCTACCACTTACATGGTGGCTGCTTCAGGAAGAGATAAGTGAGACCCTACACAGAGTGAACTCATCACTGGGAGTTCATAACAAGCCCTGAGCCTAATATGCCCAAACTCGAACATGTCCATTCATTCAGAGATCTCTTGCATTTCTTAAGCCCCACGGGTACCATATCATAGGCAATCCCAGCCTCAGGGAAATGAGAATATAAGATACACCACAGACAAAAGCACACAAACATATATAAACATCAGGAGAAAATCTTCAAGAGAAGCAAGCTCTAGTGCAACCAGAATGTTCTCCTTCACACCAGAGGTAGCCACATCCTGGGCATCCGGTTCCAGGCCCAGTTTCGTCCATTTCTTTGGTGAATTTAACTTTGTCCCTTTCATTTATGGATTGAGGTGCCCTTCAGCACCTCCTGGTTGACAAGGAAATGAGCTGATGAGGTATAATCTTTCAATAAAAAAAGTACATATGGGAACATATGTTGGCTCTATAAATCAACAATCTCCAACATGACCATTAAATAATTATTTCCTATTTTTTCTCAAATGCTCCATGAGGAAGCTACCAACAGGACAGATAGGGCATATGGGTGGAAATCAGACCTGCGGCAAAGCAAACACTCTTTTCCTTTGCTTTTCTTGCCAATGTCACTAAGTTTATTGATGGCATAATTGGAAAGTTTGGCTTGGAGCCAAGTGTTGCCTTCTGAGTGAGGGGCAGGGGTTGGAGGAGCCATAAAATGTTAACTGCAACAAGCAAGCTCAGGGCTCCCTGCCCTACGCACCTATGCCACATGCATCACTGCAGCCTCCAGTCCAACCAAATGATGAGGCTTCCATAGTAGACTCCCAGAAGAGGAAAAACACTGACCTCCCTTGGTGCCTGCAGCTCCCAGCTACATAATTAACATTTATAATATGGGCATGAAGTTATTTCCAAGGCTCTGGAAACTCCATTTCCCAGACTGAGAAAATGAGTGCAGAATAAAGCAGTGGCCAGGACCACCAAGCCAATAGTTCCACCAGGCAGACACCCCGTCTGTCACTGCTGAATCCCTAGCCCAGTGCTCTGGCACTGAGCAGAAGCACAGTAATTATCAGTGGTGGCCCCTTTCTTACTGTTGCCTTTGCTTCTCCACCTCCTACACCCACAGACACATGCAGGTAAACACAAACACTCAAAAACACACATATAGAGATTGGTTCAAGATGGCGGAGTAGAAGGACATGCTTTCCATCCCTCTTTCGAGAACACCAGAATCACAACTAGCTGCTGAACAATCATTGAAAGGAAGACACTGGAACTCATCAAAAAAGATACCCCACATTCAAAGACAAAGGAGAAGCCACAATGAGACGGTAGGAGGGGCGCAATCACAGTAAAATCAAATCCCATAACTGCTGGGTGGGTGACTCACACACTGGAGGACACTTATACCACAGAAGTCCACCCACTGGAGTGAAGGTTCTGAGCCCCATTTCAGGCTCCCGAACCTGGGGGTCCGGCAATGGGAGGAGGAATTCCTAGAGAATCAGACTTTGAAGGCTAGCGGGATTTGATTGCAGGACTTCGACAGGACTGGGGGAAATAAAGACTCCACTCTTGAAGGGCACACACCAAGTAGCGTGTGCATCGGGACCCAGGGGAGGGAGCAGTGACCCCATAGGAGACTGAACCAGACCTTCCTGCTAGTGTTGGAGGGTCTCCTGCAGAGGCGGGGGTGGCTGTGCCTCACCATGAGGACAAGGACACTGGCAGCAGAAGTTCTGGGAAGTACTCCCTGGAGTGAGCCCTCCCAGAGTCTGCCATTAGCCCCACCAAACACCCAGGTAGGCTCCAGTGTTACGTCGCCTCAGGCCAAACAACCAACACGAGGGAAACCAGCCCCACCCATAACTAGACAATCAGATTAAAGTTTTACTGAGCTCTGCCCAAGAGAGCAACAGCCAGCTCTACCCACCACCAGTCCCTCCCATCAGGAAACTTCCACAAGCCTCTTGTATAGCCTCATCCACCAGAGGGCAGACAGCAGAAGCAAGAAGAACTACAATCCTGCAGCCTGTGGAACAAAAACCACATTCACAGAAAGATAGACAAGATGAAAAGGCAGAGGGCTATGTACCAGATGAAGGAACAAGATAAAACCCAAGAAAAACAACTAAAGGAAATGGAGATAGGCAATCTTCCAGAAAGAGAATTCAGAATAACGATAGTGAAAATGATCCAGGACTTTGGAAAAAGAATGGAGGCAAAGATCAAGGAGATGCAAGAAATGTTTAACAAAGATATAGAAGAATTAAAGAACAAACAATCAGAGATGAACAATACAATAACTGAAATGAAAACTACACTAGAAGGAATCAATAGCAGAATAACCGAGGCAGAAGAACGGATAAGTGACCTGGAAGACAGAATGGTGGAATTCACTGCTGCACAACAGAATAAAGAGAGAAGAATGAAAAGAAATGAAGACCGCCTAAGAGACCTCTGGGACAACATTAAACACAACAACATTCACATTATAGGGGTCCCAGAAGGAGAAGACAGAGAGAAAGGACCCGAGAAAATATTTGAAGAGATTATAGTCGAAAACTTCCCTAACACGGGAAAGGAAATAGCCACCCAAGTCCAGAAAGTGCAGAGAGTCCCATACAGGATAAACCCAAGGAGAAACACACCGAGACACATAGTAATCAAATTGGCAAAAATTAAAGAGAAAGAAAAATTATTGAAAGCAGCAAGGGAAAAAAGACAAATAACATACAAGGGAACTCCCATAAGGTTAACAGCTGATTTCTCAGCAGAAACTCTACAAGCCAGAAGGGAGTGGCATGATATACTTAAAGTGATGAAAGGGAAAAACCTATAATCACGATTACTCTACCTGGCAAAGATCTCATTCAGATTCAATGGAGAAATCAAAAGCATTACAGACAAGCACAAGCTAAGAGGATTCAGCACCACCAAACCAGCTCTATAACAAATGCTAAAGGAACTTCTCTAAGTGGGAAACACAAGAGAAGAAAAGGACCTACAAAAACAAATCCCAAATAATTAAGAAAAAGATAATAGGAACATACATATAGATAATTACCTTAAACGTGAATGGATTAAATGCTCCAACCAAAAGACACAGGCTTGCTGAATGGATACAAAAACAAGATCCATATATATGCTGTCTACAAGAGATCCACTTCAGACCCAGGGACACATACAGACTGAAAGTGAGTGGGTGGAAAGAGATATTCCATGCAAATGGAAATCAAAAGAAAGCTGGAGTAGCAATACTCATATCAGATAAAATAGACTTTAAAATAAAGAATGTTACAAGAGACAGGAAGGACACTACATAATGATCAAGGGATCAATCCACGAAAAAGATATAACAACTGTAAATATATATGTACCCAACAGGAGCACTTCAATACAAAAGGCAACTGCTAACAGCTATAAAAGAGGAAATCGACAGTAACACAGTAATAGTGGGGGACTTTAACACCTCAACTTACACCATTGGACAGATCATCCAAACAGAAAATTAATAAGGAAACACAAGCTTTAAATGGCCCAAAAGACCAGATAGATTTAATTGATATTTATAGGACATTCCATCCAAAAACAGCAGACTACACTTTCTTCTCAAGTGCGCACGGAACATTCTCCAGGATAGATCACATCCTGGGTCAGAAATCAAGCCTCAGTAATTTTAAGAAAATTGAAATCATATGAAGCATCTTTCTGACCACAATGCTATGAGATTAGAAATCAATTACAGGGAAAAAACGTAAAAAACACAAACACATGGAGGCTAAACAATACATTACTAAATAACCAAGAGCTCACTGAAGAAATCAAAGAGGAAATCAAAAAATACCTAGAGACAATGACAATGAAAACATGACGATCCAAAACCTATGGGATACAGCAAAAGCAGTTCTAAGAGGGAAGTTTATAGCTATACAAGCCTACCTCAAGAAACAAGAAAAATCTCAAATAAACAATCTAACCTTACACCTAAAGGAACTAGAGAAAGAAGAACAAACAAAACCCAAAGTTAGCAGAAGGAAAGAAATCATAAAGATCAGAGCAGAAATAAATGAAATAGAAACAAAGAAAACAAAAGCAAAGATCAATAAAACTAAAAGCTGGTTCTTTGAGAAGATAAACAAAATTGATAAACCATCAGCAAGACTCATCAAGAAAAAGAGGTAGAGGACTCAAATCAATAAAATTAGAAATGAAAAAGGAGTTACAACAGACACCACAGAAATACAAAGCATCCTAAGAGACTACTACAAGCAACTCTATCACAACCTGGAAGAAATGGACAAATTCTTAGAGTGGTATAACATTCCAAGACTGAACCAGGAAGAAATAGAAAATATAAACAGACCAGTCACCAGTAATGAAATTGAAACTGTGATTAAAAATCTTCCAACAAACAAAAGTCCAGGACCAGATGGCTTCACAGGTGAATTCTATCAAACATTTAGAGAAGAGCTGACACCCATCCTTCTCAAACACTTCCGAAAAATTGAGGAGGAAGGAACACTCCCAAACTCATTCTATGAGGCCACCATCACCCTGATACCAACACCAGACAAAGATACTACAAAAAAAGAAAATTACAGACCAATATCACTGATGAATATAGATGCAAAAATCCTCAACAAAATAACAAGCAAACAGAATCCAACAACACATTAAAAGGATCATACACCATGATTAAGTGGGATTTATCCCAGAGATGCAAGGATTCTTCAACATACACAAAACAATCAATGTGATACACCATATTAACAAACTGAAGAAGAAACACCATATGATCATCTCAATAGATGCAGAAAAAGCTTTTGACAAAGTTCAACACCCTTTTATGATAAAAACTCTCCAGAAAGTGGGCACAGAGGGAAACTACTTCAACATAATAAAAGCCATATCTGACAAACACACAGCAAACATCATTCTCAATGGTGAAAAACTGAAAGCATTTCCTCTAAGATGAGGAACAAGACGAGGATGTCCACTCTCACCACTATTATTCAACATAGTTTTGGAAGTCCTAGCCATGGCAATCAGAGAAGAAAAAGAAATAAAAGGAATACAAATGAGAAAAGAAGAAGTATAACTGTCACTGTTTGCAGATGACACGATACTATACATAGAGGATCCTAAAGATGCCACCAGAAAACTACTAAAGCTAATCAATGAATTTGGTAAAGTTGCAGTATACAAAATTAATGCACAGAAATCTCTTGCATTCCTATACACTAATGATGAAAAATCTGAAAGAGAAGTTAGGGAAACACTCCCATTTACCATTGCAACAAAAAGAATAAAATACCTAGGAATAAACCTACCTAAGGAGACAAAAGACATGTATGCAGAAAACTATAAGACACTGATGAAAGAAATTAAAGATGATACCAACAGATGGAGAGATATACCATGGTCTTGGATTGGAAGAATCAATACTGTGAAAATGACTATACTACCCAAAGCAATCTACATATTCAATGCAATCCCTATCATTATTACCAATGGCATTTTTTACAGAACTAGAACAAAAAATCTTAAAATCTGTATGGAGACATAAAAGACCTCGAATAGCCAAAGCAGTCTTGAGTGAAAAATCAGAGCTGGAGGAATCAGACTCCCTGACTTCAGACTATACTACAAAGCTACAGTAATCAAGACAATATGGTACTGGCACAGAAACAGAAATATAGATCAATGGAACAAGACAGGAAGCCCAGAGATATACCCATGCACCTATGGTCCACTAGTCATAGGTGCATGGAGGAGGCAAGGATATACAAAGGAGGCAAGGATATACAATGGAGAAAGACAGTCTCTTCAATAAGTGGTGCTGGGAAAACTGGACAGCTACATGTAAAAGAATGAAATTAGAACGCTCCCTAACACCATACACAAAAATAAACTCAAAATGGCTTAGAGACCTAAATGTAAGACCGGGCACTATAAAACTCTTAGAGGAAAATATAGGAAGAACACTCTTGGACATAAATCACTGTGAGATATTTTTTGTTCCACCACCTAGAGTAATGGAAATGAAAAGAAAAATAAACAAATGGGACCTAATGAAACTTAAAAGCTTTTGCACAGCAAAGGAAACTATAAACAAGACGAAAAGACAACCTCAGAATGGGAGAAAATATTTGCAAATGAATCATCGGACAAAGGATTAATCTCCAAAATATATAAACAGCTCATGCAGCTCATTACAAAAAAAACCAAACAACCCAATCAATAAATGGGCAGAAGACCTAAATACCTGGACCTAAAAACCTGGACATTTCTCCAAAGAAGACATACCGATGGCCAAGAAGCACATGAAACAATGCTCAACATCACTAATTATTAGAGACATGCAAATCAAAGCTACCATGAGGTACCACCTCACACCAGTTAGAATGGGCATTATCAGAAAATCTACAAACAACAAATGCTGGAGAGGGTGTGGAGAAAAGGGAACCCTCTTGCACTGTTGGTGAGAATGTAAATTGATACAGCCTCTATGGAGAACAGTATGGAGGTTCCTTAAAAAATCTAAAAATAGAACTACCATATGACCCAGCAATCCCACTATTGGGCATATACCCAGAGAAAACTATAATTCAAAAAGACACATGCACCCCAATGTTCACTGCAGCACTATTTACAATAGCCAGGTCATGGAAACAACCTAAATGCCCACTGACAGATGAATGGATAAAGAAGAGGTGGTACATATATACAATGGAATATTACTCAGCCATAAAAAGGAATGAAATTGGTTCATTTGTAGAGATGTGGATGCATCTAGAGACTCTCATACAGAGTGAAGTCAGAAAGAGAAAAATAAATATTGTATATTAACGCATGTATGTGGAACCTAGAAAAATGGTACAGATGAACCGGTTTGCAGGGCAGAAGTTGAGACACAGTTGTAGAGAACAAACGTATGGACACCAAGCGTGGAAAACCGCGGTGGGGTGGGGATGGTGGTGTGCTGAATTGGGCGATTGGGATTGACATGTATACACTGAAGTGTATAAAACTGATGACTAATAAGAACCTACAGTATAAAAAAACAAACAAAAAAACACAACTAATACTAAACTTTCTTTGGGTTATTTGTACGGAAATATGTTAATATAAGTGTTTCAGACATCACATGAAATTTCTAAAAATCTCATATGTTCTGGTATAATGTTATAAGTCATAATTCTAGTTATTACTTTAAAATGTATATCTCAGAAATAACTAAAAAAAGGAAAAAAAAAAAAAGACACATGCACCCCAATGTTCACTGCAGCACTATTTACAATAGCCAGGTCACGGAAACAACCTAAATGCCCATCAACAGACGAATGGATAAAGAAGATGTGGTACATATATATAATGGAATATTACTCAGCCATAAAAAGGAACGAAATTGGGTTATTTGTAGAGATGTGCATACATCTAGAGACTGTCATACAGAGTGAAGTCAGAAAGAGAAAAACAAATATCGTATATTAACGCATATATGTGGAACCTAGAAAACGGTACAGATGAACTGGTTTGCAGGGAGAAAACGAGACAAACGTATGGACACCAAGGGGGGAAGCGGCAGGGGGGTGGGGATGGTGGTGTGCTGAACTGGGTGATTGGGATTGACATGTATACACTGATGTGTATAAAACTGATGACTAATAAGGACCTGCTGTATAAAAACATAAATTAAAATAAATTTAAAAAACACACATGTATACACAAATAGAGGCACACACATACATGCACACTCACATACAAACGCATAGACATTTCTGTTAATAACCAGGTTTGGGGCTAGAATTACCAATATTTCTTTCATCAGTTTGATACTCCCCTTTGCTGGTGAAAATAAAGCCACTTATACCTTTGGGACTTCCCTGGTGGCACAGTGTCTAAGAATCCACCTGCCAGTACAGGGGACACAGGTTCAAGCCCTCGTGCAGGAAGATCCCACATGCAGCGGAGCCACCGCAATGAGAAGCCCGTGCACCGCAACGAAGAGTAGCCCCTGCTTGCTACAACTATAGAAAGCCCGCGCAGCAACGAAGACCCAATGCAGCCAAAATATAAATAAATAAATAAATGAATAAGCAAGCAAGGAAGCCGCTTAAACCAGTAGCGCCCTGCTTTGTTTCATGAAATTTCTCAGGTGCATTCAAGGAGTCATTAAGAGTTTTTCTAGGCCAATGTCTTCATTTTAAAGGTGGGAAAACTGAGGCCCAGATGGGGAGGGGAATTGCTTAAGAAAATTAGTGATGGTCAGGAATGAATCTGGTCCTTTGTCTTCTTAGCTAAATGGTCCTGAGTTCTTTCTGGCGATTACTTTTCAGCCATCTTCCCCACCAAGATTAACTGTATAACAAAAGCGGCTGCCATTTATTGAGTGTGGCATGGGACTAGGCCTTTGACACACATGATCTCTAATCTCACTATCAATACTTCAGGGTACCTATTATCATCTGCATCTTAGAACTGAAAAAATCAAAGTTCGGGGAGGCAAAATATTCAATTCAACCACTGAAATGAACGATATTCAATTATACTTGTCTGATAAAAATGGCAAATTAGTAATTTCCCCAGGCCTCAGATCAGGTAAGTAGCCAAGCCAAGCTGTGCTTCTAGGGCCCTTTCCTCTCTGCTGCAGCTCCCTGAATACGCAGCCCCTTCTCACACCGGCCTGTGAGCTAGGCCTGCTCCTCTACAAGCCATCCTGCTGGTCCTGCTGGCCTCCTTTAACGCTGCTTCAGACTCACCCGGGACCTGCTGCCCTCCACTCTACACACTGAATCTCCATTACAGCTGTCCTCTGTCTTTTCTAATCTCACCTCTTTTTGCTTTGGGATCTTCCCTGTCTCATCTGACCTCTGACTCTTCTTTTCACCGTGAGAGCCCTTGTGCCTATGCGGAGCCCCCGCTCCCCACACCGGTCAAGACAGCTTCTCTCCTCTCCTGGCTTGTCTGTCCTTTTCCTCATTTGGAGTCTGCTAAGCATTTACTCCTCGTGTTCTTGCAGTTTACTTTAAGCACAGGCAGTGTCTTGGCCTTAAAAATATGCCCACAAATGTTTTGATACTGCTGCTTTCAAGAGGTAAAGCTTACCTTCCTTCCTCCTGAGTGTGGGCTGGACTTCGGAACTGGCTTCTCACAAAAAGAAAACAGCAGAAGTGATGGCGCGCCACTTCGGAGATTAGATTAGTGAGGGAAGCCATGCCACGCAGAACCCGACAGACAGGGTGCCATGGCAGTTTCTGGCCAATAGTCACATGAATGAGCCTGGAAGAGGAACCTCCAGCCCCAGCAAGTCTCAGTGACTGCAGCCCCGGTCAACAGCTTGATCAGAAAGATACCAAGCCAGAAGCGCCAGCTAAATTGCTCCTGAATTCCTAACCCACAAAAGCTGTGAGATAATCAACACTTGTTGCTTTAAGCTGCTGGTCTGAATAACTAACTAGGCACCTTTGGCCTTTATTGGCAGAAAGAGGTCACTCCCCTACCGACAATCAGATATTGCAGAGGGGCTACCTTATTCTCCACACTGCCTCCTTAATTGAAAACTGGCCTATACTTCTCCCTTCCCAGCATCTTTCCTTGCCAGGGGCCCATTGCTTCCAAGGGCTTAGCTAATGGGTATTTTCAGGCTAACCCTTGTTGTTAGTTCCAGTTAGCTAAAAAGCAAACAAACAAATGAAGAGTCAAAGAAAAACAAGAAAATCTCCAAAGGTTTGCTGTACTTGTCTGACATGAGTATATGTTGCTGCAGAATGACTTAGGCAGCTACGGCACCACTCAGAGAAAACACTCCATTGCTTTGTTCTTGGTCTATGACTTTGAGCTACAAGATGAGAATTTTCCAGTCCAATGAAATGCATATTGACATTAAAAACATGTCAGAGAGCTGACAGAGACAGAAGAACTGAATATCTGAAAACTGAGTCCAATTCTCGGGAGTGTGCACCTTGCCCTACGCGGGCAAATTATTTGAAACGTTTGTGCAGGGATAAAATCCTACAGCTGTGAACATGGACGGTCTCTGGGTTTTTGGCATTCTACTGAATAGAAGTTACTCTAATTTAAGTGGACTTAGAAACTCTATTGGGAATTCAAAGGTTTTTACCACAGGACCATGACTATGGTAAGACAGAATGCGTGCTCTTTAGGTCACTTAGGCGGATGTGCATGGTATTTTCTCTCTCATCCCCTTTGCTCCTCTTGTCCCATCCCGGCGCCACACTCCCTCATCTGGGTGTTAAACCACTCCAGTCTTTTCAGAAGAGCTGGGGACAGGTTTCATTACTTGTAACAGGTCTATCACTGTGGAACCAAGTCATTATCCTTTGCTTGTTTGTGGCATGCTTACCAGGTCTTAAAATTGCCTTGGAACAATATCATTTCTAACCCTTGGAAACGGACAAGAAAATCAAGTCGAGCTTCCTAGCTATTTCACAAATAGCCTATTGCAAATAGCTTTGATTGTGGGTACCATCATTCCTCATCCTTGCTCCATTAAATTCCCCAGCGCTGCCTGCCCCTGAGTGAACAGCTAATAGTTACGTGCATCTTCAGGAATCCAGGACACCAGGTAGGAGCTGCTGTTAAGGATCTGCCCATCCTTGAAACCACTAGGCTTAAGCCTCTTCTCATAATAGGGCTGCACCGAGAACACTGTCTGGCTGCAAAGTTAAGCCTCTGCAGTGTGACAGAAACCAGGTCCTGGGCTACCGAAATGGAAGGCTGTCCTATAAAAGAGGTGACATCATCTAAAGTAAGGCACGGCTAGAGGAGGTCATGTGAAGTGGATAAAAGCAAACCTTAATTAGAGACGAAAATAAGCCTGTTGGATTTGCTTTTGAAATTACAGATAAGGGAATTTCAAAATATAGGCTGTATGGGCTTCCACTCACCAATTTCACTGACTAAATGGATTTCTGAAGCAGCCAACTGGAAATGTAATCTGTATTTCAAGAAAGCAAAATCAGCTTTCATCACTTAAATTTGGTGATTTAGTGTTTCCACACACCCTAAAGCACAAAAAAGAATAAAATAATTTGAGATCAAAACCTGAAAACAGGTGCACGAAAGAAACAATTGCAACACCTTTCATCGTCCCAACTGTCATAAACTCTAGGATCTAGCTGTGGGACTTCAGTTTTGTTTCATCACCTGTAAAATGTAGATATTAATAAAATATTAATAAAGTCTTCCTGGACTTCCCTGGTGGCGCAGTGGTTAAGAATCCACCTGCCAGTGCAGGGGACACGGGTTCGAGCCCTGGTCCAGGAAGATCCCACATGCTGCAGAGCAACTAAGCCCATGTGCCACAACTACTGAACCTGTGCTCTAGAGCCCAAGAGCCACAACTACTGAGCCCTCATGCCACAACTACCGGAGCCTGTGTGCCTAGAGCCCATGCTCCGCAACAAGAGAAGCCACCACGACAAGAAGCCCACGTGCAGCAACGAAGACCCAATGCAGCCAAAAATAAATACATAAATTAAAAATAAAATAAAATCTTCCTCATCAGATTATTGTGAAGATATTATTTAATATCAAACCACACAGAACAATTCCTGGCACATAGGAAACACTAAAGAAAATATTAGCTATCGTTGTTGATGTTACTTTTATCCTCCCATTCTGTCTCTGTAAGCAAATCCACCTGGTGAAGCCACATCATAAGCACAGTGTTGCCTGGTGAGCAAGGGGTTTGCACATGAGGATGAACCCAGTGTTGACTGGCATCAGCCAAGATGCATGGTATCTACCCGCCGTTCTCCATTACACAGGGAAGGTTTTATCAGTGAAGTCAGAATACTCCAAGTTTGTTGCTTAAAGCTCCCTCTACTCTGGTCAGGTGAACACTGCTTATGCACCCTTGTACAGCTCTCCTCTGCCTTTCTCTCTCCTTTTTAATAAGTCAAACATTCTAGACAGTGTTTCTGAATGGAGAACCAATGTTTCTCCTTCAGGTCTCTATCTATCTCTGCTATGACCAGCATGCATTAACTGTAACTTTTACCTCTCCAGGGGGTTCTCTTACGTCCTTCACTTCCTAGTTCGTGGTGGGCAATATAGCCACCAAGAATTTACTATCTTTCATTCTTTTTTTTTCTTTTTTGAAGACTTTTTTGATGTGGGCCATTTTTAAAGTCTTTAATGAATTTGTTAACAACATTGTTTCCGTTTTATGTTTTGATTTTTTGGGCACGAGGCACGTGGGATCTTAGCTCCCTGACCAGGGATCGAACCCGAACCCCCCCGCATTGGAAAGCGAAGTCTTAACCACTGGACAACCAGGGAAGTTCCATGAATTTACTCTCTTTCTGACAGATCTTTTGCCCACAAAAAAAATTTTGGAAATCTGTAGAATTACCCAATAATTCAGTTTAGATACTTCATATGTTTCCAGTAGTTTGACAAAATATTCTCCTTTCTGAGTCTGATGAAGGCAATTTGCCCTTGATACTCAATATTGGCTATTTTTGTTATTTCATTTAAATTGAAAGAAGGAGATCATCCACAAGTCTAAGGTGACTTGAAATTAGTCATTTTTTTTTTTTTTTTTTTTTTCGGTATGTGGGCCTCTCACTGTTGCGGCCTCTCCCGTTGCGGAGCACAGGCTCCGGACGCGCAGGCTCAGCGGCCATGGCTCACGGGCCCAGCCCCTCCGCAGCACATGGGATCCTCCCGGACCGGGGCACGAACCCGCGTCCCCTGCATCGGCAGGCGGACTCTCAAGCACTGCGCCACCAGGGAAGCCCCTACAGCCATTTTTATATATAACCCTGCAAGAGTTTCAGTTTGCCTAAGCTGATCAGGGACATTACAGCCTAACTGCCCAAGGGGCCACATCTGAGATGAGCAAAAGCCACTGAACAATAGCAGTGACAGTCGTTTTCATTATTTTTTCTAATGTTATTTTTCATTAATTTTTAAAACTGTCCTTATAAACAAATACATGATCCTACTTAACTATGTTCAAGGGATACTTCAAGCCAGATCTGATTTCCATATCAATTACAGGCAATGAATCCACTTTCTCTTAAATGTCATCCTAACATATATACTGGTGATCAGGTCAAAGGTTCCCGGCTAATACTGGAAGAGATCTTTCCATGTGTACCACTGGGTTTTCACAACAAACCTTTGAGCTAGGTATTGTGCTGTTGAGGCATAGATAGGTCCATTAACTTACCTGAGGACCAGAACTGGTAAGAGATAGAGTTGGGATTTTTTTTTTAATATATAATTCAATATAAAAGCAGACACCCCTCTAGACATTTTAAGTGGAGGGATTAAATACAGAGAATTAAGTTACAACATTGTTGGGAGGGCTGGAGGAGCAAAAGGGGATTCTCACTGTGACCCAAAAATAAACTATAGGGAGTAACTGCCCCACCTGAGAGCCTGCCCTTTTCTGATCCATGGCCCTTAACCCTTGAGCTGCCAGTACAGCTGCCTCAGGAGCTCATGGACCTCCTCAGTCATTGGCTGATGCCACTGCCACCAGGGCTAGATGAAGAAGTCCATTTCTCCCTGTCTGCACCTAAGTACCCAAGCATTCTCCCACTGGAAGAACATAAAGGAGATCTTCACTGGAAAATGTATCTTATAGACTTTTAGCCCCTATGGAACAGAGAACCAAATGTTCCTATGAATAGAATTCGTGGGGCCCATGAACCTGGATGAGAGAAAATAATTACATCACCATTTACACTAACGTCTTACTGAAACTTAACATATCTTTCAATTGTGAGCACAGGTAACTATCCACAGAAGAACTGATAGTACTGTAACATATTTACCTATAGAAGGTACAGGCAGCTTTATATCACTAACAGTCGATATACTTCAAGAATGCATCACACATAAAAATTAGTGGCTATTAAGTCCATCACTAGATCTCATTATTTAAAGCATTAATAAAGAAGCATATATATTACTATATCAAAATTTATTATATTATATATTTTCATAGCCAATATAATTGGTTTCCTATGAAATCTTATGTTTTCTATTTTAATCATTTAAAAATCAAAATTTGAAAAGAAGTTCATGGGGGAATTCCCTGGCGGTCCAGTGGTTAGGACTCCGTGCTCTCACTGCCGAGGGCCCGGGTTCAGCCCCTGGTCGGGGAACTGAGATCCCATAAACCAAGTGGCACAGCCAAAAAGAAAAAAAGGAAAGAAAAGAAAAGAGGTTCATGGACTTCACCAGATGATAAAGGGTTTGGGGTGCAGCAACGTTAATTACCCTCGGCCTAAAAGGACAGGGATGATTCCTATCAACACACAGAATCTGAAATCTGCACCCCTTCCTATCTGC